>NW_015151272.1:344300-346887 GCF_000732505.1 Cyprinodon variegatus | reverse complement strand
ATCCAATGATTATGTAACTAAAATAAATGTGAAAAAATATGCACATGTATTTAATATTTTTTATTTTCTATTATTTGGACAAAAGGAAAACATATATATGTATAACAATGATTAAATCCAGTGTTAATATGGATTCTGATGATTTTCTATTTTCCCTGCTCTATATAATTAACACATGGCAACCAGTTCTAGCCTAGACTTTATATAGGCCCAGCCATTTAAAATAGGAAAAGAGGAAATAGATATTAAAATCCTTGCATTAAAAAAGTGATTCTGCTTCTAGAAAATACATTTCTGTGGCTGCACTCTGGAACTCCTAATATAACCATTTATTAATTTAAAAAAGGGACTAGTTTTATTTACTTATACATGTTTTTTTTTTATTTTAACCAATTGTTTTTGCTTTTACTTCTGAGTTTAAACACAAATGTTAGAATAAAACATATTTTTCACTGAACGTCTTTGAGGATTATTTGTATCCTAGCTGAATAACAGCTTCATAATGTATGGTTTTTTTCATTAATGGACCTTTGTTTAACATTATTCTTGCTTCGCTTTTTATATGGTTTCAAATGCCATTATTAAATAAGACTTTGAGCACAAGTCAAAGCCAAAATCACCAAAAGAAGTTTAACTTTATCGTTAAACTTCCTCAGTAGAAGGTTGCTGAATATCCAGGAGGTTATATGGTTTAGCACGTCTCTTTCTGTTATGTTTTTAGATCTGAATGCATATTTCACCAAATTTGATTTAAACCAAAACATTCCCCTTATGTCTAATGGCTCTGTAGAAATAAACTATGTTTGAATACAGAAGCCTTTTATTTAAAGCTTTTTTACTTAAATATCAACAGGTTTTTGAACGTACTGACATTAAAATATAAAAACACATGTTTAGTTTCAGTCTAATGGACAGTTTGATTAATTCAAAAATAACAGGTCCGTTAAGTTTTTTCCAATGATGCAGATTGAAATAGATTTCTTCTGTTGTATTCAGATTAGATATTTCAAAAATGTTTATATATATTTTATTTCATATCATCTGAACTATCCTAAGCTTGTTTCTTTTGCATAGCCAGCAGGGGGAGCCACTTCCTTGTCTCCTGGTTTTGAGCTGATTTTCAGCTAAAGAAGGTTTGGGCTCATATTGTTCAGCTTATGAGCAGGATCAGAAAATTAAGTCCTGAAAAGCAGAAGAAATCCAAGAAACACCTGAGAGTCCTACAATCTTTCAGTCTGTCAGCTGTGTGAGAGGCTATGGAAGCCCGTTTACTTTACTCGCATGAAAAATCAGACAAAAAAAATCAAATATCATAGTTTGAACTTTGCTATTTCTTAATAATGAGATACTATCTGTATAACATAAGATAGCTAAGCCCTGAGTTATGTTTTTTCATGAGAGTAGCAGAAACTGGCTTCATTACTAGTTGAAGCAATTATGAAAATCAAGTCAAACATTTTGAGAGCAATGTTTACTGTATATTGGGTAGAAAACAAAGTTCTCCTTCGAGGTTTAAAACAGAGAGACAAACATTATAAAATGTTAGATATTATATATTAAATAAACAATAAAAATAAAATAATAGATATAACATTTAAAATAAACAAATTGTAGACAATGAGAAATTAGAACCAAAGCTTAGACTGGAGATGGGACAAAAGGCATATATTTCCATAAAATCTTACAAGGTAAGGTTATACGAGCCTAACATAAAAAATACACGGGTTGCATGGAGTTTGCATGTTCTCCCTGAGCATGCATGGGTTCTCTCCGGGTACTCCAGCTTCCTCCCACAGTCCAAAAACATGACTGTTAGGTTAATTGGCTTCTCTAAATTGTCTTTAGTTGTGTGCATGGCTGTGTGGTGACAGACTGTCACCTGTCCAGGGTGAACCTGCCTTTGGCCCATAGACTGCCAGAGATAGGCACCGGCCCCACCGGGATCCTGAAGGAATAAGCAGGAGTAGATGGATGGATAAAAAAAACTTAATCTGAATATACTGTCCTGTTATAAAAAAATCAGAATCACCTAAAATATGAAAAGAAACAATTTAAATACAGTTGATTAAATAACACGACACATAGTTAATAAGTATCTTTAAACTAAATCTCATACCCAAAGAGCCAACAAGCAACGGTTTCACCTCAGCTGAACCACATGAGGATTTCATTTGGTTCTGCAGAGAATATTAGTAGGCTGAATGACTGCTTTGAATTAAAAAGTATAAATAGATCAGTGTTCTAAGTGAATTACAACTGATAGTACTATAATATATAAGAACCTATTCATACTGTGGGTATGAATAGGTATGAATAATGAGTATGGCTTCCTCCGCTTTCCGTTTCAGCTTTTATTTTGAAAGGTAGAGGAAGTATCTTCCTTCCATCTGATTGTTTCCAGCTTTAGTCTGCAGCAGCGCAGCATCCAGCTCCAGAGCTCCGCTCAGAGAAAACACTCCACACTTCTTCTCTTCCCTCTTCTCTGTTTCGGCTCCTCTGTTTCTATTTAAAGGCTTTTTTCCAACAGGAAATTTTTTTTCTTCTAATCTCTGTGGAGCAGAGAGATTTTTAAGGAGCTGAGAGCCCA
>NW_015151272.1:341468-343480 GCF_000732505.1 Cyprinodon variegatus | reverse complement strand
ATTCTAGGAACCACTAGTAAACCTGCAGATTGAGAGCGAAGTGCTCTGTTAGGAACATAAGGAACAATCAGATCTCTGATATCAGATGAAGCTTGGCCATTTAAGGCTTTATATGTGAAACACTGATGATAGATATGTGTTTTTTGTATATATATAATGTAAGTTATCTCTATAAGAAAACTTACACATCTTTACATAAAGCAGATCTTATATCTAAAAAGAAACCAAAAACTATGAACCTTGTCATGTGTCATTGTAGACAGACACTAACATTAAAATATGAAATTATTGTCAAATTAAATACATTTTAGGTTTATTTCTGACAGTATTCACAAAACAAATCTCCATAATATGTCTTATTAAACCTGTATTATGTGAAGTTTTATTTTGACTCTTGCATTTATCTGTTAATGAATCCATGAGTTACTATTAGGGCTGCAGAAACACTGGACCTCTACTCCCAAACATCACTGGCTCCAAATTATAGTGGAAAAAAATCCAAATCGAGTGCATTTGTTCTTGAATTGAGGAGGAAAGTGAGAGACTTTGCTAATGAACAAGGCAATATACATTTAAAATAATAAAAAAAATCATTTGCATTGTCTCATTGCAGATTAGCTTATTTACCTCCTGAAATGAAGGCTAAATACACTTGATTTTCAACATTTTTACTTATTTCTAGACTGTTTTTGCAGTGTAGTTTTTGCTGTGCAGTAATTTTGTTTGAACTCTTGCAGCATTACGATGATCAATTATTAATTCATCTTCAACAGTTTCATGCGATCTCTGTCTGTTCTGTGAGGCATCAGATGACACAACAGCATGTAGGCACTGCTCAGAATATTACCTCCCACCTCTCATCCTCAAATAACCAAGATTATATAGTTCCTGCAGTAAAACCCCACCTCTGACTAAAGACTTAAACTCAATGGGCAGAGCACTTTTTTTTAACCCATGAGTGTTTTTTAAAATGTGGGTCTCAAAATAAGAAGGATTGCGCTTTTACATTAGGATGGACATATTTGGTGGGCGGCAGAGATTTAAAGACGGAGGAGGTTGGCAGAGAAACAAAGTGAGAATCAGAGTGTGAAAGAATCTGAATCCCTTCTGTCTGAAAATCCATTCAAACCAGATCATTTTTAAGAGCATCAGTCTCAGTTATGATGCATTAAAATCCAAAATAGAGAAAACTGAATCTATTGGAGACTCATCTTTATTAAAATGCTGGTATTTAGTGTGAGATTTTATAGCTTGAAGGGAGATTTATGAGGCAGGAGAAATGTTTGCACAGTTCATGCAGTTCCTATTAATGCCCAGTGGAGGCTGTTAAAGGTTAACTTGTAATTGTTTTCATTTTTGATTTTTCTTTTCACAAGGTCTCCTAAACCGTCAGTTTTGTTTGCATCACCCACTATATCACTGAACTAGTTTCTGTAGTTGTTCACTTAATTTTTAGTAACTTTATGAACTTTTTATATGCACATCACCCTCATTCACCATGATTTATTCTGTATGACCTTCCTATCTTCGTTTTTACTCTCCGAATACATACTTCAGTCTGCTGCTGACAGGAAGGGAGCCAGAACAATAAATCTGCTTCAGCCAAACAATGAGCTACAAACTCATCATGGTGCAGAAATGGCTCATTAAACTGAGAGAGGTTCTCTTAGACCAGCCTATTACAAATAATTGAACCTGGATGAGGAGAGCACTGTGCTGAGGCTCTGATCGTTTCTTAAGTTGTTTTTCGTGTTTTCTCCAAAGATCAAACTTTGCATGAATAACTTTCAACTCTTTTCGCTCTGTTGAGATTTCTGCTCTCTTTATAACCAAATATATCATTAGCACCTACCTAACTCTGTTTGTGATCTTTATGAATCCAGAAGAGAACCTGATGTTGAAACTCTAATAGTTTAGTTTCACTCCATCCATCCATCCATCCATCCATCCATCCATCCATCCATCCATCCATCCATCCATCCATCCATCCATCCATCCATCCATCCATCCAT
>NW_015151272.1:334673-338663 GCF_000732505.1 Cyprinodon variegatus | reverse complement strand
ATCCATCCATCCATCCATCCATCCATCCATCCATCCATCCATCCATCCATCCATTTTCTGTCAAACTTATCCCAAGCGGGGTCGCGAGGGGATCTGGTGCCTATCTCCAGCTGTCTACAGGGTACACCCTGGACAGGTCGCCAGTCCATCGCAGGGCAACACAGAGACAAACAGGACAAACCATTCACGCACACACTCAGACCTAAGGAGAATTTAGAGAATCCAATTAACCTACATGTAACAGTCATTTTTTTGGACTGTGGAAGGCAGCTGGAGTACCCGGAGAGAACCCACGATATTCAGGGAGAACATGCAAACTCCATGCAGAAAGATCCCACGCTGGGAATCAAACCCGAAACAGTCTTGATCCAAGGCAGCAGTGCTACCAACTGGTTAACTGAGCTGCCCTTAGCTAAACTCTTTTGCAGATGATATAGTTCCGTTAGTGTCTTTAAACCGTTACCATAAGTGTTGGCTGAAGCAGATAACAGGCTATGGTAAAACAGATTCTGCTTTTGTAAAAGCCAGTATTCACACAGAGCCGAAGTCGTTTCTGCACAGTAAAAGTCTGACTGTTAGGATGAAATCACACAAAGCCATAACAGCCGTTGTATTGTCTATGCCATGCCTGTGGCAGAGTCAGGCTCCTGTGCTTAAGTTGTTGGAGAAAGAACATAGGAACAACAAAAGCAAGAGTACGAAAAGAGGTGTTTATATTGAAGTAGCTTTAAAACTGAAGTTTGCACTCACTGTCGCCTTAGAAACGCAGAATATTTGGTATAAATCAGTTATAATTCAATAGCTTCTGCAACATAGGTCATCCCTAAAGTTGACCATTGACATTGGTGGGTTTACCCATGCTAGGGGAGAGCCATTGCCTAATAAACTTGAACAAATCAACCAAGGTGAGGTGGTTAGGTCTGTCCACATTGAGTTGGCATAGTTTCAAACTGTCCCACTCTTTCGGGTCATTGTGGGGACTAGACAACCCATCCTGACCCGAAGCTTGGAGGGATGGGGGTAACCCCAAACCTGGCTTTGTGTGGACAGGGCCTAGGGCTAAGGTCATGGTTCTAACCTGAAAAAATATAGACTCTCCTCTCTAGATTGGGGATGAGTTTCTAACTTTATCTGAGTTGTTTATGTGGCTTAATGTCTTGATAAATGATAGGAAGACAAGGCTGAGGATGGATTGCAAGCCTTGAAGGGAACCCTTCATAATACCTTAGCCCTGAAAAAGCATTCAATGGTCTAAGGCCAAAAACATTTCTTGGTTTTCTGGTCAGTTCTGAACCACTCAGACCCCTCTGGTCTTCAGAGACCTTCATCTCTGTTCCCAATGCCAGAAGTTAACAACCTCAGACAGCATTTGGTTTCAGTGCTCCTCAGCTCTGGAACAACCTCCCTGAAAAGCAGATTTTAGAAACATTTGGTTACTTTAAATTAGGACAGAACATAAAGGATTCACTACAGTTCTTGATGTCAACATCTTCTTTCATGGAATATTTTAATGCTTTGTCATTTTCTCCCTGCCCTTTCTTTAAAATCCTGCAAGGCTCTTTGGATTTTCTTTTTTATGAAAGGTGCTATAGAAATACCTGGATGAGTCTTTTAAAAGGATTCACCTATAAAAGCATGAACTGGCTGGAAAATGAAAAATCAGACTGCCGCCAAGGGCCTCTCTTGGTTCGTCCTGGCGGATCCGTTCCTGTGGTGGGTACTGGATTGCTGGTGGTGATAGTGTGTCTAGGAGTTCTGTACCCTGCATCTCACTTTATGCCTTTTTATTCTGGGGACTGCTGCCTCTGTGCCTCTACTGTGCCATACCTCACTGCAAGGTATTTTGTTGCCCTGGGGTGTATCAAGCAGCCTTACTTGACTGCAGCCTTCCTTGGGGGGCTATACCTGCCCCTTCCGGCTGTTGTGGATGGCAGATCTTCTACCATTCTCACCACATATACAAACATATACATTCCGGTTACAAACCTGCACTGACATCAACAAAGGTATTGATAATGATCAACTGAACAAGCATCTAAACAAAGCTTCTAGTGTTGAGTGAGGATTCCCTGCACTTTAGGGTTCATCCATGATAAGTGGATGAATCCCATAGTGGGGACAGATGTAGGGCTTTCCTCCTACTCAACAGACTAAATTATTGATTAACAAGAGACAACTGCATGAAAAGTGTTTAAGTTTGGACTGGAAGTATTAGAGAAATATCCAAGAGGATCGGGTTATGGTCTATCTGAGAAATTTTGGAAAACATGTTTGCAGCTTAAACCTGTCTGCTAATTTCTGGAGATTCAAGCTCATATAAAGTTTTTATGTCTATTTTAACTGCTGTCTCGTAATGCCTGAAAAGATTAGAGCAGGGGAGCTTTGTGTTCTGCTAAACCAAGCAATGAACTGAAAAATGGTTTGATATTAGCAGCATAGACAAAAAAGTAAAAGATCTATTTAGGAGATCCAAAGACACATTGATCTTGATGACTTTGGGAGATTATAAAACATGTCACTGCTTTGAAATGATCAGATAAAATTATTTTATATTCCATGTCTGATCACTTAGTAGTTTTGTTTACAGATGTTCTTACTGATTGTCAGTTAAGGAATACTAATAATCTGCTGTGTTTGCATCTCCAGCACAGAATTGAGTCACTTTCTAAGGATTTGAATAATCCCAAATCTGGAACAGATGGAGGTTGATCTGAACTGACTGCTGACCGAGCAGAAGGACCAGACTGACTGCAGCCTGTCGCATTATAATCTGAGCAGATCGCTTTCCATCAAGCCTCTCAGAAAGTGCATTGGAGTCTTTTTTTTACAGTAATCTGCCGTCATTAAGTAGGAAAAGTTTGTTCTGTTTTTAGCTTCTTCTAGATGCAGCTGAGATGCTCAGTTGTCAAGCAGCATGTTAGGTTGCTACATGTTGGCACGGAGCTGCTGCTTCCCAGAAGCTAAAGGTCCCAGTTGAGTTCCCTTATGTTCGAACATCCACCCAGCCAAAACCACTGTCAGGACAGAAAAACAACCAGCTCCAAATCTGGATGTAGCCTGACGTTAGATTATGAACCGAGGAATCACCATGGCAACCAGGAGCTAGGACAAGGGTGCAACTTAGTGATAAAAGTTAGTGGGGGCACTCTAAGGGTGGGGGCTGATGGACCTACAGTTACTCCACCTGAACGCTTTCAATAGGTTTTTGTATTTTCCAAAAATGAGCTCAAACATATATTTATTGAATGTTTTCCTATTTTGAGAACACAATAGAACCATAATACACTGATATTTATAGGTTTATAGATTTTATAGATAGATGCCTTTTAGTGCATTATATATTTATATAGGGCCCAAAAACATTAGTGCATACAACAATGCATCTAGGGATGCATGATTCATCATGCATCCCTAGATGTACAATTTCAATTCCATCCATCTAGAAAAATATGGATATGCTTCATTTTAAATATAGTATAGCATATTTATTTTCTTGTAAACTTTTTGGTGAACTTAGAGATCTATTTTATTACGTGTTTCATATCCCAGTCAATCTGTTTCCCCTTTAAATCTGCAGCTCTCCCTACTTCTCTGCTCTGTTTAAAAAGATTTATGAACCTCTTTACTGATACAATGATTCCAGAAACAAAGTTTCAAGATATGTAGAAGCTCTGCAGTCTGATTCTATCTGCACAATAAGAAAACATGTTCATTTTAACCTGTAACTGGGAGTCATGGTCCTCTGAGAAGCCCAGCTTTCAACTAGTAAAGAAGGACAAACTATTTCTCAAACTTCTTGCATTATAATACTAACTTGTATAAACTTACAATCTATGGCCATTTATGGCCATATGTCTTTGTGGTATCTCCTAAATTTTACTTAAACATATATCCAAGTAGCTGCCGGTTAAATTCCCTGAGTGCTGGTGTGTGTCTCTCCTCCTCCATGTAGCTATTATGTTTGCAGTGAAATGCGACTGCAAATCAGAT
>NW_015151272.1:326727-333178 GCF_000732505.1 Cyprinodon variegatus | reverse complement strand
CATCTAGGGATGCATGATTCATCATGCATCCCTAGATGTACAATTTCAATTCCATCCATCTAGAAAAATATGGATATGCTTCATTTTAAATATAGCATAGCATATTTATTTTCTTGTAAACTTTCTGGTGAACTTAGAGATCTATTTTATTACGTGTTTCATATCCCAGTAAATCTGTTTCCCCTTTAAATCTGCAGCTCTCCCTACTTCTCTGCTCTGTTTAAAAAAATTTATGAACCTCTTTACTGATACAATGATTCCAGAAACAAAGTTTCAAAATATGTAGAAGCTCTGCACAGTAAGAAAACATGTTCATTTTAACCTGTAACTGGGAGTCATGGTCCTCTGAGAAGCCCAGCTTTTAACTAGTGAAGAAGGACAAACTATTTCTCAAACTTCTTGCATTATAATACTAACTTGTATAAACTTACAATCTATGGCCATTTTTTGCTTGAAAAGTTCCATATGTCTTTCTGGTATCTCTTTTTTTTTTTTTTAACCAACCCGTCGCCTAAATTTTACTTAAACATATATCCAAGTAGCTGCCGGTTAATAGTGCCGGTTAGTGCTGGTGTGTGTCTCTCCTCCTCCATTGTAGCTATTATGTTTGCAGTGAAATGCGACTGCAAATCAGACGTCTCAAAGCGACAGATCCGATGATGTTACACAGAGAAGCGGGACACGGGAGCAGCGGGAGAGAGAGAGAAAAAAAGACTCAAAATGCTCTGAACACAGACAGCTGCACCCAACTCTGTTACCTTTGGCTAACGTAAAAGAGCGGAAATGGGAAAAAAGGGGAGATTGTTGGTGGGGACATGTCCACACCAGTCCTTCAGAAAGTTACGCCTGTGAGCTAGGATGTTATAGGGAGCAGAGGGAAAGGTTGCTGTATTCTCTGGAAAGACCAGACAAAAGTCACTGATTGACTGATCCAAAGCATAGACTGAAGCACATTTCAACCTGTGGGCCAGTCATCAAGGTCAGCTGGGTCCCAACAAGGCTGCTGCCAGTTCCAGTAAGTGCTTGGATTGAGAATGGAAAGGTGTTCAATTTAAAAATAAAAAATAAAGAAGAGAATCAGTAAAAGAAGACATAGTTCCTTGATGGTATCAGCTCAGGCTTTGCTTAACTGAGCTGAACATGGATCCTGATCCTTTACGCTCTTCCTTCAGACTTTGGGATCTTAATTTCCAAATAAAATGCAAACTTTACTTTCATCTAGGACTGAAACAATCCGAATAAGTGTGATTATCCGAGTATTGAAATAATTGCCAACTAATTTATTCATTGATTAATCGTTAACTGGAGTATAGAGAATCTAAAACATGTCTTTAACTGACAGTGACCCATTTAGAGCAACAATTATAACCAAATTGTAAAAAAATATATTTAAATTTAAGATAAAAAAATGCTTTATCCAGAACTCCTCAAGTGGAAAAGTTTTAGTTTTACCTGGTTTAATTGGTTCAAAACTCTTTTTTAAGGAACCTTTGGCTATCCGATCATTAATCGATTAATCAAACTAATTATCTACAGATTAATCAATTTGCAAAATAATCCTTAGTTGCAGCCATACTTTGATCTGAACAGATTCATTGACTATCCAGCGCTGATTCTTGTTAATGTTTCTGCTTCAGACGTGGCTTTGGAGGGTCACCCTGCTGTGGCTATTCCTCCTAAGGGTCAATGACAATTTTAAGATATTGGAACCTGCAGCCATTTTACAAGAAATTAAGGGAGGGAAAACAATGCATGTCTGGATATTTGGGATTAAACAGAAACAGTTGTTGATAAAAAGATGTTGTTTTAGCTTCAAAGGTTGTATTCTTTCAAATATTTAAACCGATTGATCAGTTTCAGGGTTTTGTTCTAAAGTGATTGTGAAAAACATAGGAAAGTGGAGGACAAGATAATACGTTTGAAGTCTTTTATTGCCTTCCCACAGCAGATAAAAATGTAAAAACGTCCCCAAGACCTTGAAAAATATATTTTCTGTCCGTTAAGCTGATTATTTTGTAGTTTTTGTCAGTGAAACTGAAGGAATTCAAACATCTGATTCTTTTGATTCAAGGAAAGTACATCTGATTAAAAACAACAGAAAAAAACTGGACCAAAGCTGTCAGACTTTTATATGTTTTAGGTTTCAGAATATTTACTAGGCCTTAGATGATAAATAATAACACTTAATGTGATTGTTTGTTTTTAATCATCAGAATTGGCACAAAGGATGTTTCCACTGCGAGGTCTGCAAGATGACCCTGAACATGAAGAACTACAAAGGCTACGAGAAGAAACCGTACTGCAACGCGTGAGTAGGAGCCTGTTTTCCTGGAGACGTCCATCATGGCTGCTGTTTGTTGCTGAATGGTCCTGACTCCTTTCTCTGGGTGGAAACGTTGCCGCCTGCTTGGAGCGGCTGTGTTATTATCTTTCAGGTTTTTATAGCAGCCGTGGTTTTGGTGTTTGCCTGGTTTTCTGCAGCTCCTTTCACTTCATGCACGGCTTGTTATTATCCACACAGCTTGTTGGACGTTTAGCACATGGAGGCCACAACCAAGAGAGATTATAAACCTGAAAGTAGGCGGAGCTTTGAGCTGTGTGTGATGGATGATGGAAGTAAATTATAGTTTGTGTTTCGGGAGCAGATCCTCCAGGGAATGCTGTGGTTCTGACCCGTTAGCATGTACTGGTGAGCTGATTATAATGTTGAATGTTGTTAGCTGTAGTAAGAAGCTGTAGTAGCTCAGTAACTTTAAAATATGCCTAAATCCCTTTATTGTCCCACAATGGAGAAATTAACTCTCTGCATTTAAATAGTGTTGCACCAATGCTATTTTTTGGCCCCGATACTCGGCTGTGCAGTATTGGCCGATACCATATGTTTGAAAGTGATGTGTGTTTATATATCAAGGACTGCAGACTACTTGAATGTAAAATAATTGCCATCATGGCTTTGTCAAGCTGCTGCCTACCTTTGTGAAGCAGGAAACAGACTAATACAAAGTGAATCCAGTAGAACTTTGTATTATCTTCCTAGAATGGGTGACAATAGTTGAATAAACTTTTGGCTCTCAAAATGGTATCGGTGCCCTATTTGTTGGTACTGGCCGATACCGATACCTCCATTTTAGTGCTGGATTGGGACCCTGCTCGATGCTGGTATCGGTGTCAGTGCAAGACTACATTTAACCCATCCCTTTGGGGCCGTGTGGGGTTAAGGGCCTTGCTGAGGAACCCAGATTGGAGGCTGTGGGGATTGGACCGGGTACTTGCAAACTTCTCAGAGCACAAGCTCAGTGCTCTAATCACTAGGCCAACACTTTGTCAAAACTTCAATAATAAGAGATGCTGCTGAAGATTGTCAGTCCTCCAGGTCGTATTCATTTCAATAAGAAAGTTAAAAACAATCCACTGGACTTTGTTTCCAAGTTTTAAGACGTTTCCGAAATGTCAGGAATAGCGTTGAGTTTAAGGCTTTATAGAGTTGTATAAAACTGTATAAAAATATAACACTGTAAAACCTCGAACTCAATGCAATTCCTGACATTTTGAATTGAAAAAGCTTCCTGGAAGTGAAGCGAAACGTCTTCAAACTTGGAAACAAAGTCCAGCTGGGTTTTTTTATTTTCTTTTTTTTGGAATAATAAAAGATGTTTGGTTTTTTTTTACCATATTTTCTCAGGTTTTTCTCTGAAAACAGTCTGTTTACTGAACACTGTAGAGGGGATGGTTTGATTCTTCTGGTCTTATCTAAAAAAAATCCTTTGAATCCCAGACATGGGAACAAGGGCCCTCTTTGTCCTGTGCTGACACCATATCTCTAACTGTGGACTTAATGGCTGAGAGGTTAACATGACCTCTGACTCTTTGGGGTTGAAACCGCGTTTCCCTCCAAGCTCCCTAAACACTGAGTCTTTGTTTCACATCCTTTCTTTCTGTAAGCGAGCAGCACCGAAACACCAAACAGTTTAGAGAAACCTGCAGTTCTCTTTGACCAGCTTCTGGGACCCAAGGCAGTTCTAGACAGGGGCCAACAGGGGCCAATGCCCTTGAACTGGTCCCGTTGGCCCCTTTAATCACCCTCTTACATTAAGTATAATATGAAATAAATGTATGACGATGATATGCTTTGGCAAAGACACCTTAACTGAATTGTCTCTTTGACCTGTTTAATTTACCTTTTGAAGTTGTGTTTTAACTATGATTTGGGAAATTTAGTTTTAGCTTCAGTCATTTTCAGTCATTTTCATGAAGGATTACAGTTTCCATGAAAAAAAAGTTACCTTGAAACAACTTTTAGGAAAATTACTCTAAATTCTGATTTGATTAAAAATTATAATTTACATAGAAAATAAATAAAATGCAATGATGAATGTCCACTTTGCTCTTTTTTTATTACATAATCTATAGTGATAATACTTATAAGAAATGCAACATTTAGCTTTAGTCAAGCTTCATTTATTGACCGTAGAGACATTAGCTATATCCAATAATTATTAGATCTTAAATTGTAATATTCAGGGAGTTACTCTGATTGTTTCTAAAATCTCATTGTGAATTCCCTAATAATTAATAGTATTTACAATTATGTAGAATGCTTAAATTTTTGTAAGAGCCACTTAACTCATTGCGTTCATCAAAATACTAGACCAGTGAGGTCACACTCACTAACAGCAGAGTCACATCATGTGGTCATGCAACAGTATCAACTTTGAGCTAAAGTAGATATTTACCTGATAACGAATTATTACAGTTAAATTTTTTTTAAGTAAGATTTTTCATTTTAAATGAAGTAAATGTAAAAGTTTCAAACGAGACATACAAATGTTTTACTGGAACGACATAAAATATGAATTTAACTATATCAACATTCTTGTTTGTGACCCCATTAAGAAAGCATTGGCTCCCACTGGATCCCCTGGTTAATTTGGTGTAGACCAGGGGTAACCAATTAAAAACTAGTGGGGTCCAAATAAAGAAAATCATCAACCAGTAACGGTCTAGAGACATTTTTAATTATAATCTGTTACTTTAAACAGAATTTAACGCTGAAATAATGTGAGGTGTTTATGCATTCATGTTATACATTGACTTAATAAATAAAAAAAGACTTCAGAACACCTTTAGAACACCTGAGCTGAGTGTTTTTCTATTTTCTGTCTTAATGTTGGCAGTGGGCTTTATGCTGCCCTGCAAGGCTTTAAACCTGGTTTGAATGGAGACTAAGTCATTCTCAAGCACATATCAAGGAGCTCATTTTGATCCTGCATCCATGTTTATTTTAGATTCTGTTCATGGTGGAGAATCCTGCTTCACAGCAGCAGGTTGACCAAACATCCTCTAAATGTGCAGGGTCATCTTTGAGCACCATTTCACTTTTCTTTCACTTTACCGTAACAGGAGAAATGGCGCATGTGAAATTAGACACTAACGTCAGACAACATGCGCTAATTTATAAATGTTGAGGTTGCTCAGGGTTAAACATCTACATCTAAGATTCTTGGTTTTTAACAATAATCTAATTGCATGATCAGAAAACACTCATTTAGTATTTTACTTTATGATATTCTTCAAACCTTAACCTTGTCTCCTAAACTAGTTGATCTGTTTTTGTATTATTTCTTTATATAAAACTCTTTTGCAGCTGCAAGTAAGTAATCTTATGGATTAAAAAAATAAATCATATTAGTGAAAATGATAGGAAAAGAAAAACCTTTTAAGGAATGACCGTCATGTCAGTTTTACCTGAACCTGTAAAATAATTTAATATGTTTCAATTACTAATAATGTGCTTTAGAAGCATTTTAAACACATAAAGCCAAAACGTGTCCAGGCAAAAACCGTCTGGTTTAAAAAAGGAAAACCTTTCCCACATTGGGAAGTTCTCTGATGTCACAGTCGGGGAGCGCTCTGATTGGTTAACTTCTCCTTCACTGGCCTTTTATCGATCTGGTCCAATAAAGAAGCTGAACCTGGCTAATATTTATGCCTGTTTGTGTTTATTCTCATTGGGCTCTTTTCTACAGTTTATAGTTTTTATCTACTTTATTTACCTATTCACCTATTTATTTAACTATGTTTAAAAGCTTAACTTGGAATGAATTACACTTTTCAGTCACAAGGATTTAATGTGGCGATTAAAAACAACTCAGCTGAAAGGAGATTTATTTTTTTTAGATTAGTTTAATATGGGCAACGTGCGGATCATTTTTTGTTTTACAATACATGAAGAACTACTGAAATTATTTTAGATTACACATAAATATATTAATTAATTACATGGGAAAAATTAATTACCTTAGGGTTTGGATTAGGATTCATTGGGTAATAACAACCTACTGAGTCTACTGGTAGGTAGGAGGAACGATCGGAAGCCATTCTATGGAACTGATAACTGCTAATAACCAACATTTATTGGGATGATAGCAGCTGCAAATAGTCACTAAGTATT
>NW_015151272.1:323190-325691 GCF_000732505.1 Cyprinodon variegatus | reverse complement strand
CTAATGGAACAACAGAGAGGAGAGCGCTTTTAATAAATGTTAAAACGGCCTGCCATAGTCTTATTCATATCCTACACATTAACTCGAGTAGCGATCTTCCTTCTCTCCTGCTCCTCTCTCTTTTAAACACTCCATTTATTTCTTAAATTTCTGCATTAAAATCTCTAGTTCCAGGGGGGTGAAATAGCCACTTCCTGTTACCATGGTGACTGATTGAATCAGGGCTCCACTGATAACGGCTTTTCATACTTGTTACGCACCTGTTCAACTCTGAGTTGGTCTACTTAGAGTTGATTAAAGTAACTCACAGCAGCTTTTATGAAACTGAAAACTCAGAGTTGTCAGGCTGGATTAATTCAGAATTGAGGATTAGAGTCTCAGTTTGTTAAACCTGCTTCTTGAAACGGGCCTCTAGACTCAAACATCCTGAATCAGGTTGTTTACTCTGCAGAGGAGAAATTCCTCCTGCGGTTTTCCTGCTCTCTGTTGAGTTTTGTTTTTGCTGCTCAGTGTTAGAAGGGGCGCTCTGAGGAAAAACCAGCGTCCTGTAATTAAAGAGTCTCTGTGAAGCCGTGGCGCTGCTTGTTTTTAGAGCTGGAGGACTGCTTTGGATTGTGATGAAGTATCCTCGGCTCTTTGTGATCTGTAGCTGCAGCTGACAACAATAACAGCTCATGTTCTCCCTGTTTGGTTCCCTAAGAAGGAAGCTGCTTGAACTGAGGCTGAAGGTTTTTGTTTTACCCTCCTGATGTTTTAAAGCATTTAAACTCCATCTTCTGCTTTGCAGTAGGAGGAAACGAGGATTGACAAAGACAACCAGGATGGAAAAGTTATATCCAGTTAAATCCAGAACCACTGTAGGTGGGTTAATATGAGAGGTGACTCTCCAAAATAAAATAGGAAGTAAAACTTACTAAAGAGTTAATCCGAGATTATTATAGAATAAGATGAGATAAACCGTCAGAATAACATTGATCCTAGACTCTTATGTATTATTTCATGTTTTAGTGCAACTTTAAATGGTGAGTTTTTACAAATATCTGAAAAAAAATATATATTATATCAGGAAGGTTAAGCCTCTAAATGTTAAACCTGTTTATAAAAACTCAGAAAGTTTGATGAAAACCTTGAGTTTAGTCCTGTCACTTTCCCTCAGAATCCACTCCAGACCCACAGCATCACAGATACCCTCCTCTACTTTACACTGGCCATCAGTCTGACCAATTAGAGGTGCTGACTCTATGGAGGTCTCTGATCATCACCTTATCAGGCTCATTCTGACGCCAACATTGTGCTTTACCTTTTCTGTGACATCATTGAATGAGTTTCTGTGCCTTCAGATCTTAGTGAGTCAGAGCTGAAAATCTACACCAGCGCCGTGGGATTATGTCTTTTAGTGATGATCCTCTCAGAGATCCATAGCTAAGGACAATGACATTAATTAGTACCTGAATTATCCCACATCACTTCATTACTTCCTGTGAAATAATTCCTCCTCTGGGGAAGTTTCTCTTTCTACTCTGCTGTTATCATCCATTTCAGTTTAAACTGTGCAACTTGAAGCTAATAACTTGAAACTTTCTAGGAAAATAGAAGGAGATATTGTGCTTGAGGTTCAATGTGAAAAAAGCAATGATTAATAAAAATTTCTATGAAAATGCATAAAAAAACATGGAATTCAGACATTGTTTTCTAACCATATTTTTAAAAGAATAAGTAAAAAAATAAACTTATGAAGCAAGCTTAGACTAAAATCATGGTACCCTTAATTCTATATGTTGTTGCCTTACCTTTAGCAATCCCTCGATTCCTGTAACTATCAATCAGACTTCTGCTCCTCTGGTCCAGACTGCTCCAGGTGTGATGGCTGCCTTTTCCAGCTGCATGTTTCAGCTCCTTCCAATAGGATTCCTCCTCAATAGGATTTACAATCTGATTCCATTTTCTTCAAACCTGTAGGTAAAAGAATCCATATTTACTTTTATAATCCAAATGAAAAGAAATCTATTTACATGATTTAAAAGGGGATGGAAAATGGACAAAAAAATGGACAAAAAATGGACAAAAAAAAAAAAAAACATTACAAAAAAAAAAACATTTTCCAGAATTTAGGGATGTCCCCATTACCAATATGGCATCTTACAGAATCGACCGATATTACAATATTCGCACAATTGTTACATTCTTTTATCACTTATTTTTACCAATGTGATATTAACCGTTGAGCTACAGAGACTTTAACCAGATGCACAGAGTTTCTATCATCATGCCAACATCAGAGAACTTAGATGCACCGATATAATCTCATATTAGTTTTTTAGGATAATAGTATCAGATATTAATATCAAATTGGGACAGCACTGACAGGTACAGGTACCAAAATGGCAGTTAGGTCTAATTAATGCGCTCAGATTTAACTGAACTATGTAGTCTCAATTATTTTCAATTCAATTCAGTTTATTTCTATAGCACCAATTCACAACATATGTCATCTCAAGGCA
>NW_015151272.1:316921-322160 GCF_000732505.1 Cyprinodon variegatus | reverse complement strand
TCCAACATTTCGGATCAGCTGAAGGCTTTTAACTACAGTTTGTGGACTTCCTGATAGTAAACAAATAACAATAGCCCAGCCTTGAAGTAACAAAGGCATGGACTAGACAGGATATTTCTAATTTTTGCAATATTCTGCAGATGAAAGAAGGAAATTCTAGAAACCTCTTTGATATGGGATTTAAATGACAGGTCCTGATCAAAAATAACACCAAGATTTTTTACTTTATTATCTGAAATCAGTTTAATCCCATCCAAATGAAGTGACTGGCTAATCAGCTTCTTTTTCAAAGACTGTTTTAAGTATCCTGAAAAGGTGTAATAAAGTTATCAGATTGACAGATTAAACATTTCTGCTCTGGTTCTGTTTCAATTGAAGACATTCGGGAAAATATACTTTTAAGAGTCTGTAGCAAATCTGAGGATTTCTATAACAGTTTTAGAGATTTTGGAGGGGTTATGGAAGTAATCCCGTGCTCCTTAAGACCCAGTGCAGCTCAGATGAGGGGGGCAGAAATGAATGGGGACGAATGGGATTAAAAAGCACATGATAGCGGACACTTTAACACATGGCTTTATGACTTTAACGGTTAGACCACTGATCCAACCAGGAGAACGACATCAGGTCCTGGACTAAAGCTTAGGCTGTTCCCTTACGGTAGAAAAGAAAGCAGACATGTAAAGATACGTGTGGAGGGTCAGGGGCTACGACTTAATCTGGAGGGAATGATCGCTCTGACCATGAATGACCTCTGGAGGAACAGAAAGCACTCAGTCTTTGGTTTAAAACAGTTTAGCTCTTTGTGATGTTGGGAATCATGCTGCCACCTTTATGCTCATATCACTGTATATCAAATATTTATAGTGAATTTATCTTTTATGCGGACTCATAATCTCACAGAAACATTCAACCTTAAAGGAAGAACATTAAATCAGTGGGGGGAAAGTTTTTTTAGCTAAATACTCATTGCTTTATTTGCTGATGCCTCTTTGATTGGTCCCTATAACATTTCACCAGTTGGAGCATATAAAGAGCTATTATCTCTGTGAAGATAACTTTCTGTACCAAGCAAGGGTTCATGGTGCTGGTTCCTTCATCTTCTCAGCCTAAAGGTTTTCTGTAGCATTTCCTTCAGATTTCAGCCACATTTATCTTAAATCTCTTCATAATTCAAACATTTCCTGCTGCTTTGTATTTTAGCAATGATTTATAGCCACACAGCATCACAGATCCTCTACCATGCTTAACAACGACCACAAGGTGTTTTTTACATAACCATAAATGATTCATCATCATGTTTGCAGGTCTTGGGAGTGTCCCTGGGATGAGCGGGAGGGGATTGGACATGTATAAGCTTTTGCTTCCTCCATCCCCTTTTCAAGCCAAGCATATGTATTGTTTGTCATTATATGTATTGTAAAATGTGTGCAAGTTTGAAATAAACTTTTTGAAATGAAAAAAAAACAACTAAATGTATAGTAAAAGTTGGATGTTTTAAACACAGTGTGCGATGATGATGCTGCAATAAGTGTAGAGCTTCTTTTGTTTAGCATAAACTACATCTTTATAAAGTAGGTCAGCCAAATATTTGTTCTAAAGGAGCTTGGTTTGTGAAGTATCTGGAATCCAACCTTTGAAAAAGTTTGTTTTATAATTGGCTGATCTCACAGTTATTATTGTGAATTGTATCCATGAACCTGGAGGCGACTTAAATCAGCTTCAGGTTCATGTTAGTTATTTAAGTAGTTAATCAGCTGGGAAAGATCTCAGCCATTCAGATCATCATAAATGTTTAAATAGGAGTAATAAATATAATAAGCTCTGCAGTGNCTAAATGTATAGTAAAAGTTGGATGTTTTAAACACAGTGTGCGATGATGATGCTGCAATAAGTGTAGAGCTTCTTTTGTTTAGCATAAACTACATCTTTATAAAGTAGGTCAGCCAAATATTTGTTCTAAAGGAGCTTGGTTTGTGAAGTATCTGGAATCCAACCTTTGAAAAAGTTTGTTTTATAATTGGCTGATCTCACAGTTATTATTGTGAATTGTATCCATGAACCTGGAGGCGACTTAAATCAGCTTCAGGTTCATGTTAGTTATTTAAGTAGTTAATCAGCTGGGAAAGATCTCAGCCATTCAGATCATCATAAATGTTTAAATAGGAGTAATAAATATAATAAGCTCTGCAGTGTATCTATATGTGATGAACATGAATTATTATGATATTTAAACAGCAGAAGTTTTCAGTCTAAAAAAAGGTCTATTGGTTAATTTATTGGTTCTGGTTTAAAACAGACAGAAAACAGAGATTCTCATGTTATGAAATCCGATAAAATCTGTTTCCCTCTGAGTGCATCAGCCTGGTTTTCAATGTTAAGAGCCTGAAGTGAGCTCAGATTGTTGAGGTATCGATGTGTTGCTTATGTAACCAAGCTGCCCACATAACCCAGATTACTGCAGCCTGCTGCGCTGAAGCGAAACAGAGGAGAGAAACTGCTCTGCTCAAAGGCACAAACAGGAAAACATTTTCAACAGCAGTTCAAAGCTGAGGAGGGAGGAGGTCACTTCTAGGGTCTAAATGAATCCAAACATCTTTCAGGTGATCCACAGGTTCTCTTGCATGGCTTTAATATGTTTAAAGCTGCATCAGTGATGCTGTGCTGGATGAAGTTTTTGTCAATCCTCTAAACTCCTACAGTCCTCAGAAATCTCCAAAGGTTGTTGTGTTTTCGCAAACCCCCACCTGTTGATGTTTGTGATGGTTGAACAGCAAAGTTAAGTTTCTTTTTCCTTTTATTTGTTTCTTTTTTTATTATTATTATTTCTTTTATATATAATACAATTATATCATAATAAATAAATAAAAATAAAATAAATAATAAAAAAGGAAAGTTAGGTTTTTTAGAAAAACTCCTGATGTAAAAAGCTGAGTCCAAGAGGAACATAGAGATACTCCATATTGTAAGCTTGCAAATCTGCAAAACAAAGCTTGTAAAGTCTGCAAAGCAGAGATGCCAGCTTTCATAGAATGATTTCAGCTCTTTCTAATTGTTCTCTTCATAAGACCTACAGTTTGTGTTTGGAAGTTGTTTTTAAATAAATGCCGTGAGACAATTAAGGCAAACTGAACTTCTGTTCCACACGGATCTATGAAGCGACAGTGTTGATTCTATCATCTAATCTAAATTAGCTCCTTTTCAACCACTGGCATCTTCTTACATTTCTAAAGATATTCATAAACATTTCTTGAGCTGAATATGATCCTTTTTCTCATTTTCATTGTTCCAAGTGAATGCATCTTTTAAATCGGGTCTCATCAGAGCGCTGGGAGCTGCAGCAACTCATTATCTAAGACTTTGTTTCCCAGACGGAGGAATATATGGAAGAGGATGATCAAAGAGGAGAAGAGGAATAAATCAGCCTGTGAGAAACACAGGGCCGGATCTGAAGGACGAAGCTGCTGAGAGGAGAAATGATGACAGGAAACTTATGTAACGCTGCCACAGTTTGAGTGGGGAGTCCGTGAAAGAGAGGGAGAGACTGAAACGAGCTGGATCTGAGCAGCAGAGAGCAGCGAGGCGGGTCAGTCGGCAGCGTGAGAGAAAAGAAAGGAAAAGAGGACGGAGGGACCAGCAGAGCCTCTTTTGAAAGTAAACTGAGAGCCTTCTGCATGAATGAGTGAAGACAGAGAAGAGAGATCACCGTTAATAACTCTGCTTCTCTGTAAACACTCCCAATCGCTCTGTTTTCACTACATTTAGCTGATGGCTTCCTTTAGTGATGTTGGGACAGCAGACAGCAGGGGACCAGACAGAGCTCCATCCAAATGTTTTCATCATCTCATTGACTTTTCTTTAATCGCCTGCTTTTTTCCCCTTTCCTTTTACAAAAAAAGACTAAATTAACATTTTTATTACTTTCCCATTTTTCTGTTTCTCCTCTTTGATATAGAGTGACTCTCCTATTTTTCCCTTATCTTCTCCTTTTCCATGCATTTCCATCCCTCTGCTGTATTGGTCAGTCTATATTAATCACCCTGGTTCTGTGTTTCATGGGTGTTTATATTTATCTCTCTCTTTATTATTTTTCATCATGTCTCCCTGCTGACTTGATTTTAGTGTGTCTAAGTTCAAGTTCTTCTAGCATTTGAAGACCAGTTTTTCTTCCCCTATCCTTCTTGTTTCTGTTTGAAACAAAAACCTCAACCCTCACAACCTCCCTAACTGGGAAAGATTTTCGGCCCTGGCAATTTTCCATCTACACCGGCCCACTTATGGACCCCACCCCCCCGAAAACCCGGAAAAAATAGAAGCACATTCAAAGGCGTGCATCTCAAATGTGAAACACAATACGAATACACATTGTGGATTAACCGATCTATCTTCAGCATCACACGACAACCATCACCTAGACTTCTATAATGCGGTTTTACTGGCTTTCGTTATTAACATGGACGCGACAGTGACTGCTGCTGCTGTAACGTCCACACTCACCACATCAGCAGGGTTGCCAGATGTCACTGACTCACATTTTCCAGCTCAAAAATTGTTCATAAACCACCTGGAGATATGAAATCTCACCTAATTTGATCTCTTAGGCCATAAATCTGAGGATATTTTTTTTTACCCATAGACGGCCATCCTGAACTGCCAGATTGGGAAACAACCCAATTAGTTACAATTAGTTGACTTATTAACTGGAACAGGTTAGGAGCAGTTACAGGGAAGCTGAGCCACATACACAGAGCCACAGAGATCTTATCGACACTATTTAACACTAAGTTACTTTAACAATTGAAGCTAAGTTATCCAAGCATCAGTGAACGCACCTACTTTTTAATATAACCAGTGAATGCAGCAAGCCTTGCAGCAAGAAGTTTCTGGGTTCAATTCCCGGCCCGGGGTCTTTCTGCTTGGAGTTTGCATGTTCTCCCAGTGCATGCGTGGGTTCTCTCCGGGTACTCCGGTTTCCTCCCATAATCCAAAAACATGACTGTTAGGTCATTCTCCTTAGGTGCGAGTGTGTGTGTGAATGGTTGTTTGTCCTGTTTTTCTCTGTGTTGCCCTGCAATGGACTGGAGACATGTCCAGGGGTGTACCCCGCCTCTCGCCTGTAGACAGCTGAAGATAGGCACCAGCACCCCTCATGACCCCACTTGGGATTAAACTTGTCAGAAAATAGATGGATGGATGGATGGATGGATGGATGGATGGATGGATGGATGGATGGATGGATGGA
>NW_015151272.1:312275-315246 GCF_000732505.1 Cyprinodon variegatus | reverse complement strand
GAACTGCAGGAGATTGTCTTGACCATGTCTACATGCCTAAATGCACTGAGTTGCCGCCATGTGATTGGCTGCTTAGAAATTAAGTGTTAACGATCAGTTGGACAGGTGTACCTAATAAAGTGGCCGGTGAGTGTAATCGGCTAAAGCAGCGTACCGGTCCGTCGGTCATTTGGTACCAGGCCGCACAGAATAATTTATCAACGATCAGAGTCCGAGTGATGTTTTACTTTGAAAAATATTTTAAAAATTGCAGTATTCTCTCCCAATTACATCAGTCGGTGCATCTGTGCCTCTTGACACAGATGCACCGACTCATCCTATCTATAACATCCTATCTTTGTGAAGCGGGATTTTCTGCGGTTACAGCGACCAAAACAAAGCTATGGAGCAGACTGGACATCAGGAGCCTCGATGGGACCGGCTTGTTTTATATTTATGCTGTTTGTATTTGATTTTATGCCAGTCGTATCCAGTCAAATCCACCCAGTAAAATGGATTTGAATACGATCAGGTAAAAAACGGTAAACAACCCCCTGGCCGGTCCGTCCCCCCCCCCGGTCTGCGAAAATATTGTCTGACATATAGCAGTCCGTGGTGCGGTTGGGGACCGCTGGGCTAAAGGATTTTTAAGTTACTAGAATAATCAGTCTCCATTTCTAAATTGACATAAAACGTAGGATCTTAAAAATGGGAAAATAGAGATAATTCATTATTAATCCCTCTTAGTGCTCTATTGTTTGTTTTCCAGTATCATATGTTTAGTTTCTTTAATGCAAGTAAAACACGGCTGTCCAGAAGATATGAAGATTGATTTTCTTCATTTTTCATTGTGCTGCTTGACTGTTATGGAGAGTTTACGCCTATGTGCTGACCCCATACTGAGACATTCATTAACACCTAAGCAGGAAGATGGAGAGCATCCAGAGAGCTCCTCAGAAACATCCTGACACACCCAGCACTGTCATCCTTGGCCTCCATTTCTTCTGTCTCACATCGTCATGAAGCAGCCATGCTGGTTCAGGTCAATGTGAGATTTTTTTTCTGTCGTTAACTCTGGTTGCACTGACCCTGTGACTTTCACTGAAGCAAAGCCATTATTGTTACCTTTCAGATGATAAAGATTCACATTTATTTAAATGGCTAGCATTATTGTATTAAAATCCATCAGTCATGAGAAAAACAGCAGATTTCTCACATTTAGTTTTTATTCTTAACCAGAGAAAAAGACAGATTCAGTTAACATGAATTTTTTAATCTGAAAAAAAAAAACGCAGACGGAAAGAAAAGACAATTAGATGAGTTTTATTGATACAATTACTTTAGTCTTTAGCACACAGACTTTGGCAGGAAACATTAGCACTGAATTTTACTTTGATATGCATACACATTATAATACGGGACAGATGGACCCAGTACTCAAGGTGAGACAGCCAGTAGGAAAGTTTAAAACATTTATTAATACAATAACATTGGCAGAACTGAAGCGGGCTGCTGAGGATCTGCGGACCTGTAGCGACCGCAGGAGAGGGGCGAGGCACCGCACATTCACTGACACTCTGGTTTAGGGAGAAACACAGGTAAGTGATCACGATCATCTGAACAGGAGATGATTATCAGAGTGAATCACTTACCTGGTTTAACAGTTCAGTCCATCCTCTCAATCATGCGCAGGATAAGCCGATGCAATGCCAATGAGAGGTGGCCCAGAGCCGTGCAGAGCGTCCCCGATGCAGTAACCCTAGTGAGCAGGCTGGTCTCTGATCCAGGACAGGTATTCAGACCAGACCACAGTAGTACTGGAATCCAGGAGTCCGCAGTCTGGTCAGGGGCTCCAATCCACTCAGGAAAAGACAGATCTGGGTTCCAGGAATCCATCAGAGCATGAACGCAGGTTCAGACTACCATGCGTCGAGCATCCAGCTCAGACAGAAACGCACAGACAGGCAGAATCCAGTAGGAGTCCCAACAGAGGTTCAGGCGGGGAGATCAGGAGGGGACAGACAGACCCAGTGGGTGAGAGGGAACGGAATCAGGAAATCAGAATCAGGAGGGAAACACTTAAAACACTCTCACCACTGGTTAAGGATTAAAACTAGCCTGAAGACATGGGCTGGAAAAATAATCTACTGGAAATGGGACATGAACCTTGGAAATAACTAAAACTGACAGACAGGACACTAACAGAAGGCAAACAGGGAACAAACAGAAATCAAAAAATTATTTGGCCATGATAGCTGGAACTAATCCAATATAAGGGAAACCGGCCGGTGGATGAGATGAGTGATGATTAGGAATTGGAAAGAACTAGACAGATGAGTGAAATGAAAAGGCCAGCTATCAGAGCAGATCATGACAATACAGGAGTAAATAACAGGGAAGGAGTGGAGATAGATGAAGTTAGTCAGTCTGTAGACTGCTGGTTAGCGAGACGGTCTGCTTGAGCTTTATTGGTCTATTGCGTGAGCTGATACTAGAGCTTCACTCAGGGACCTGGAAGATGGAAGTCCACTTTGGATAACACAGGTTGAAGAACCTGTCCATGATGAGCAAGCATGAAGCGACAGTTGAGAGGAATATCACCCCTTTGGAAAGCAACCTCTGGCAGAACCAGGCTCAACATGGCGTTCTTCTGCCGGACCGGTTGAAATGAGATAGGAAATGCAATAAGAGGCCGGAAGGAATGAAACTCTGATGAAGCTTTAGCTACGATGGTGGAGGAGGGGCTGGAGGTGAGTTGAACCGGGGCTATCCGACTAGAAGTCCGACACAGCGCGACTGCTGCCTGCGCTCTGGGCGCTGACTGAGATGTGGATTGGAGTCCTTTTAAGATGAACCCTGGATGCTGATAGGCCAGAGACGGGCACATGCTCCATATAACAAGATCTGTTATATTTTCATAGCTTTGATGAAAATGGTTTTTATTAGACTATAAATTCATGTACTAATAAAAGGAAAAAAACAATAAAAAAAA
>NW_015151272.1:309364-311990 GCF_000732505.1 Cyprinodon variegatus | reverse complement strand
GAACTATGTTGCCAAAAATCTAAATTGTGATTTTTTTTTTAACCAAAAATTCTGATTGTGATTTTATTTTGATTTTCTTTTGCAGTAACCCCAAGTTTGTAGATGCTTTAACCCCAGTTTTTGAAAGCTAGCTTACCCACAGTCCAGTGTTACAGGAATTTACTTTGAATTTACTTCCATTCATGGATCTACGTGCCAGATGCAAATCTCTCTACCTTTCTATGTGGCACCAAACCCACTTCAAGTGTATAATCACCACCTAAAGGCCTGGAGGGAGAACATTTCTTACTCTTTTTAAAAATATTGTGATTAAAAAACAGGTCCTCCACAATTTGAACATTTTGTTTTGTTAAATTATGATTATATTGCTAATGCAATTACTTGCCCAGCCCTAGGTCACACAGATAATTCTGCATATATATGGAATACATTCACCACAACTTTCATTCAAATTCTAAGAATTTTTTAATTGCAAATAAACATAAAACCTTTACATTTCAATAGAAAATTTAAAATACAAAAAAAATAAAAAGAAATTTGAATAGAAAATCCGTTTTATTTAGTTAGTTCATTACCAGTGTTCTGGTGGAATAAAAATAGAAACTAATAATGTTAAATTATGCTCTGCTCATTATAAATATCCAAATAACTGATTTACACCCAAACCATAACCTTAATCATTTCTTATTTGTGAACTTATTTGATATGGATAAAAAGTGGTAAAGGAACATAATCTGTGATTCCTTATGAGGTCATTGTTTTATCTAAAGGAGCAGAAAAAGGTTAGAAAAATAAAAACAATGCATTATTTTGGTTGAAGCGTGCTTTATTTGGACCTCACACACCGGCTTTGTGTCGGACTGTTGTGCGTCAGCGCTGCATTGAGACAGGAGACTGTAGTTGTTTGGAAAATGCCACCACAACGTTCCAGACAATGGTTGATCTAAATGGGTATCCACAACACACCCACTGCTCTGCATCAGCGGGTCAGTGGAGCATTGTAAATCTGATGTCCTCACTGAGCCTTGCAGAAAGGCAGGAAGTGTCCGAGGGTATTATTGGAAGCCGTTTAAAGAACAGTGTGTGTGTCGGTTCCTGTTGGTATAATTAGCTCATTTCATAGACGAAGGAGCAGCTCTGACACAGTAAAAGGGAAACTGTTACCCCTCTAAAGGTTTTTTATGTATTCCACCTGGGTTCACTTCTTATCCCCTGAACATTATCTCTGCCCTCCAGCTGAGGTTTCTGCAGGAAAAACTTTCTCCCCGTAATCATCTTAAGTTGCTGCCTGCCAGTTTCTCGAGGTGGCAGCTTAATCAAAGTGTTTTCTTTTTTATAACCAACTCTAGTCGGTCATTTTAGGGAAGCTGTGACTGAAAGGATATTAAAAAATGTTGCAGATTACTTACCTGAAATATTGTGTGACAGTTTAGGTCATTATTAACCAGAGTTGATGTTTTAAGTGGTCATAGAACGCTAAACCAAGTTTCCATTGTCATAGATGAATAATGATAGTTCAGTGGGTGAAATGGACGTACAGAGAAGTTCAAACCCCATCAACACCTCCTTTCTTTGCAAATCTCACAATTCTAAACTTCCTCCATTAAACGGGTGAATCCAAACAAAGCACCATGTTGACGTAAACCCGGGGATGTTGCCTTATTTTGTTCTGGCCTGTACTTTTGTCACGCCCTGGGGGGGGCGGGTATGAAGTGCTGACTGCTGGGCCGCTGAGTGGACCGGACCTCAGCAGAGAGCCATGAGCCGCCCGTCCTCAGCCGGAGGAGGGGGGCTGGGGGCCGGTAACAGACATCTCAAGTCTCCTGGAAGTTCCGGGATTCTCCCTGATATAGATAGTTGTTCACGGATGCCCGCCAGTCTGAAAAATTGTCCCTGATTTTAGACTTTGCAAAATATTTTTTTAATGCCTGTGAGAGCATCCAGGCTGTACAATAATTTGTGCACCATGTGCGGATTAGAACAAATTTGATTGCGCTGCCATGACAAGAGAGAGCGGGGTGTGGGAAGGAGGTTGCTGGTGAAACCTATGCGGTGTGACTGTCCTAAGCAATGCTCTGTCCAACCAGCGTTCCAGGCGACTGGTTGTCAGATTGGACTGATTGGATTTGTCAGAAAAATAAGGCAATAAGTTTCAGTTTACTCTCTGACAGTCACCTAGTTACCATTGAAGCATGTATGTATGGAGCACGGTGCTGAGGCAGGCATAAAAGTAGGACATGTCCGGGAGAAGGAGGACATCTAGTCACCCTACCATATCAACAATTTGATGTTTCAGTGACTAAGTGCTTGTTGCTATGATGAGTCTTTGCTCAGCAGCTTGGCTCTTTGTAAACCAACCAATCAGCGCACAGCTCATCTAAATATTCATGAGCATACCATGAAAGGAAGAAAACCTGTCGCGTCATTCTAGGGTTTTTAACCAGGCTTGCATTAGGGCTCATAGAAGAGAAAATGCCATCACCAAATACCCTATAGAATCATTCTATGATACCTTTTAGAAAAATAGAAAATAAAAACATGCTTCTTTATTAGGCTTGTCCCGATCCGATCCACGTATCGGATTGGGACGCCGATATTGGCAAAAAAATGCGTATCGGCAAAGCAT
>NW_015151272.1:302522-307449 GCF_000732505.1 Cyprinodon variegatus | reverse complement strand
ATGTTAAACACACTTTTGCAAACCCACCAGTTTTCATTAAAGACGCTTTACAGGTTAAAGTTCCCCAAATGTCTTTGCTCTTATCAAGAAGATCATCTTTACAACTCAATAGTGCAGATCAATCTACTGCTAACTACTAGGGGCAGAAGGGATGCAGTTCAGTAACTATTTAAAACATTTCTTAAAACCTATTACCTTTCCATGAGATAGTTATTGTTTATTTGAAGAATAATACTCTCTAAACAAACTAAAATACATTTTTTTCATCTATTGTTATTTACACAACTAACATTGAGAGGGATTAAACCACTGCTGATGAGATACTGACATGGAGAATGAAGAACCCCTCTGTAATAAGACGTCTGTCTGTGCCTTTAAACTGCTGCTACCTTTTTCTCTACTTGCATACAGTTAATGTGTGTTTGAGAAATAGCCCAGAGAGATGGGCTTTGTCTAAAGGATTGGGTTGCTCCAAACGAACAAAGCACACAGTGTTGTCCGTAGCAACGGGAGCAGGTGGAGGGAAACTTAAAGCTGCGGTTGGTTTGTCTGAAGGTTTTTCAACCTGATCTTAATCATTTTACATGAATCTGGTCGTTTTTACGTCAGGGGATCATTAACTCTTTGGCAAAAGGCCCTGGACTCTCTGCTCCTGCCTTCTCCAAGTCTGCAAATCTCCAGCACCCAGTAGAAGGTGTGGAGCTGTGCTAGTGTCCCAGTGCTGGAAGACAAATGATACGGCTCCCCCTAGAGCTGAGGTCTGCCTATCAGCTGCTCTTTCCTCTGCAGCTCTCTGGGATGGCCTGTCCCAGTTAAGTTCCAGTTATCCTCCTTTTATGAAGGGAGACAACCATCTGGGTCTGCCGGTATTCCTGTCCCTGACCCCCCGGCTAAATGAAGAGAGGTGTCAGCCACTACAGCCTGGGAACATCCAGAGACCTGAGGTACTCTGGGCTGGTCCCATTCACTCCTGAATCCTCGCTACCTTGAAGCTAACTGATCACCTTGACGACCTGGATGATGAATTAGTCCGACTCCGAGTCATCAGCTTCTGCTGCCATCAGGAAAGGAGTGAAACAGGAATGAACAGCTGCTAATGTCTTCCTTTCACTGCCCCACAATGTCCTCTATTAAAGGGCAACTCACCCCTAAATCAGCTTTTATTTCGCTTATAAACTGTATAAATAAATGTCTCATGGTGCCGCCCGCATATCCCAGACATATATACTGCACATTTGTTGAAGTCTTGCTTTTGTGTCTAAAACCATCTGTTTGGCGCCCTCCTCAGGTTAAATAGAGGTTACTGCATCTGATTTTTTTTCATACAGGCTGAAGATGTGATGTTATTTAAGAAAACTGACTTAAGCAGCTCCACACTGGACAGTGGTTTACTTAGACTGACATTAACTTACATTAATTTTTCATAATGGTAAAATGAAAGCCATGTTTTTTTAGTGTGTTTTTAAAAAAACACTGTACATAAATTAAAGATGAATGAAAACAAGTCTGCATCATCTGTCCAGTCTTCTTAAATGATTTAACATTAGTTTTGTGCCATTCAGTCACATGAGATAAAAGCAATTTGAAAAAAATAAAAACTATACATTTTAAGGAGAAAATTTACAACAAAAAAGAAAATATTAATAAATATCAAAATTAGGCAAGAATCTGGTCTTTCTAGTAAGAAAATAATTTATATATATTTATATTAATATTTGCATCAGCCGTTGTAGGGTTGTTGAATGAAATTATTTCCATGATGATGCTTGATGTATAATATGATGCAGAAATTAGAGAAGCTCCACTTATGTCAGCAGTAATCAGTATAATTTATTCAATTAAGACAAATTTATCATTGAGACAGTAAATGAAAATGTCAGTAGCCGTCTAACCTTAACAAAAACCTAGATCTAAATTGGATTTTTTTTATTTAAGAATAACAGTTTAAGTTGATAAACTTAAAGGGTTTAGGACATCAGTTTCCTCCAAACATTGGAGTTCACTGCATTAACTTTTACAGTGAGGAGGTGAGAAATGTCATCACTTCAATGCAAAACTACCATCACTGGCGTTGCTCTGCTCACCATGTTTAGGTGATTTGTGTCTGCCCCTCCTGCATATATCAGTGAGTTGATTTTTAAATATTATCTGTGGCTGTTTTGTTTTAATCCCAGGGCAGCATTTAGCAGACAGAACGCTATAATCATGGAAATGTTTTGGATGGCCCACAGTCACGATCTCTCACTAATACATTAGGATATGGTGTTAATATCGTTTGATGCTCTGATAGCAAACATACATTTAGAGCTGTTGATGAACAAATGTGTTTGTAATTGATCAAATGCTGTGAATTTGATCTTTGTTTGTTTGACTGCTGAGGTTTAGAAGGATTGCAGAAGCTCGCAGGCTGAAGTGTTAACCTGGAGAATGTGGTGAAGGAATGAACTAGCTAGAAGTAGGGCTGGGTATTTTCGCCAAAGTCCTGAATTGATTCGATTTTGATTCATAAACTTCTAAATCGATTAATACTGATTTGATCTGTTTTTACAATAATGAAAGTGGTTCAACTGTGTTTCAAAATACTCTTGTATTTTTTTTTCCTGTCATATTAAACACAAAGTCCAAACTTGTAAATCCGACTTCAGATGTGAACAAAACTGTCTCAAAAGTGCAAACTTGTTTGTAAAACTGAAAAAGTTGAAGTCATCTTGAGAGCATATTTCCTGCACATTTGAATGTGAACGTCACGCACGTCACTATAACACGAATCGATCTCATTTCCTAGACATCGATTTTGCAAAAATGTAAAGGAATCGATTCAAAATCGATTAAATCCAGCCCTAGTTAGAAGAAAGGATGAGAAGATTTACTGCAACAGAACCAAATGAAGGAAAGGCTTTTCTGTTTACGCTCATTTTATAAGACAGCTTTAAAAAAAAGCTTTAGAAAGCAGATAAAACAAAGCTTGGTGGTTGAGCAGTTAGGCAGTAGGTGGATCATAGTGTATGAGAGCAGAGAGTGTGTGTGGGTGAGTAGAGAGTGGGGGCTGACATGTGGGAGGAGAACAGGACTGAAGGATGCTTGAGTGGAGAGTTCAAACTGCTGGGACTGATGATTCACTGTGAATCAGCTCAGATGGAGAGGATGCTGCCTCAGGAGCTGCTCATCACCACAGCAGCTACAGCAGTTTAGAAAAACCTTCCCCTGCTTAAAGTGTCAATCCAGCCCTGAAGATGCTCATCTTGACTTTGCCTTCATTTCTCCTTCAGCAGCATTTTATCCTCTTTATTTACTGATGTAACATCTAGTATTTTGTTCATGGGAGGCAGAAGCAGGACACCAGAGCTGTGCAGTGATGCTAGGATGCATTTCTCAACAGAAACCTGTCAGCTTCTCTTTCTGTTTAGGTTTCTAATGGTCCCTATTTTCTCTATTTTCTGTTGTTCTCTAAGGTATCTAATAAGTTTATTGTTGTTGTGTTTAGTTTCTTCATTTATCAAATTGTGTTTAGTTTCTTAGTTCATTCTTTTTGTTTTTTTTTGTTTCTTATTCTTTTTTATTTCTTAGTTTGTTCTTTTTTGTAGTTTCTTATTTTATTTTTTTAGTTTTTACTTTCTTAGTTTAATCTGTTTTAGTTCATTTTTTTTTTTAGTTTCTTAGACTATTATTTTAGTTTTTAGTAACTCAGTTTGTTCTTTTGTGTTTATTTTCTTAGTTTGCTCTTTTTCAGTTTCTTATTTTATAATTTTTTTTCCCCCGTTTTTTTAGTTTGTTCTTTTTGTTTTTAGTTTCTTATTTCTTTTTTGTTTACCTTCTTATTCTTTCATTCTGTTCTTTGTGCATTTTGATTTTTGTCTGTTTGATCTATTGGATTGTTATTTCTTGTTAAATATTAGTAACTCTCCATCAGATTCCCTCCTTTTATTCCTCCACTGCATCCTTTTCCATATTTGACCCCTGCCTCATTTTATCTAGGCTCATAGTCTGTTTTTCAGGGGCCGATATTTGCAAATGTGCAGCAAGCAAGGAAAGCACCTATTAGGTCAAAACATGCATGCATATGAATGCTGTAAACCCCCAAACAAACACACTCATAATGTGACAGAAAATAGCTGCAGCAGAGAGAAGCAAAATGCAGAATTTGTTGTCGTCGCTCAGTATTTTTGGCCATGTTATTTCTTAGTTCTGACTTACTTTTTTCACTGCTCTGTTTCAGGTTCACTGGCACACAAATACTCAACCAAAACAGGTCACACCGGTATGCTGAGGTACCAACAAGATAGAAAAGCATAAAAAGACCCGCTCACTTTAAGCCCAGCCATTTCACAGTGTCTCAATAAATATAATGCTGTGTCTCAGGATAAAAGGTTAAAACCAATAAAAGCCGTAAGAGTTGTTGAGGATTGGCCCAGTGAATTAGATAATGTTCCCTTTAGAACATCTACACATACGTAGCTTTTGGTATTTTGGCTTTATTCAAAGTTATTAACAGAGATTAAAATTTCTGGACAAATAGGGCATTCTTCCTTTTTTGGGGGTAAAATCAGTAAAAATCTATATTTTACATTTAATCGCATCAATGCCTAAGTTAACTCGCGATTAATCGCATTTTAATCACACATTTTTTTCTGATTGAAAATCATTAAATAGTCTCGATGACATACAAAAAAATACATACAGGCTAGGTTTGTGCCAATGTTCTTTTTTTTAATGAAAACAGGTCACAGACACTGATTTATGCCATAGAAACATATGGCAAGAAGATGGGGAGGCATGTAGCAAAAAATAACAAATATGTAGCCAAAAAAAAGGCCCTGAAAACAGGCTGATGTAAAAGACAGTCTTTACAGTTAATACAGTCTTTTGAACAAAGACAAGCATTTTCCCCTACTGCTGTAAAATGCAGAAAAGTTAACATTAGATGTTA
>NW_015151272.1:298349-302512 GCF_000732505.1 Cyprinodon variegatus | reverse complement strand
AAAGGGTATCGAGTATCAAATATTTTACTTAGTATCGGTATTGAGTTGAAAAGTTTAGTATCGTGACAACCCTAATATATATACAGTATATATGGCAAGAACAAAAGCCCATAATACAGGAAAAAATATCAATAAAAAATAATGAACTAAAACTTTACTGCTGGTCAACTTGATTCAGAAGCGTCTCTGCCTGTGCCTGGATGCTCAATGTTTCTGAAACTTTATGGATCTCCACTGAAAAGTTCTTGGGCTGTAATGATGTAATATTTCATTTATGAATCAGTCTTTATTAAACAGATCAGACTCTCCAATCCATGGATCCTGGACGTGAATATAATTAAGAACAAGCCAGAGGGAAATCAGAGCTATCTTGGTCCATGTAGGTAATATAAAGAAAAGTCAGATGGGGCTTTTAAAAGACGGGCAGAGAAGGGAACTACAATTAATCATAAAAATGCTAAAATTGTAATTATGAAGTTAAATGTGCTAAACAAAAACACTGAAATTTTCTATAAAAAGTTTTTATGCTTCGATTAGGTGTTTTTTTTTGTCTTATTTAAATTCTTATATGGAAACACTTTTTTTGCATCAAATGAGTCATGTGATCTGCAGCTGGATCTTACTGCCTTGGAAAAAAAAAAAGAAAATATGGATGTATTCTCCTGCTTCCATATTCGCCATGTTGTGTTATCGCATTAACAAACATAATCATGTGTATTTGTTATTTAATTGAAAAACAGTGATTTCAAAAAATTAGCATTTCAATATAGGCAGAATATTGACATAGTTCTGCACATCTGTAATGGAAATGCAGCTACTGATAAAAAACACAAACAGGGAGAATGTTGAGAAAAACTACAAATATTGAAAAACTTTTCTAGGCTATTTTAAAAGAAAGTATCAGCATTCCTATTAAAATCTTTCTCCTTATTAGCTCCTTCCAGTTAGATCCAAGATGGCCGCGCCTGAAGGCAGCAGCTTGCTACAGCTCCAGACAAATACACAAAATACGCTGATTAGAATGCTAATAATTAGGCATGGAAAATACTGCATGTTTGTTAAAAAGTCTGCATATCTGCACCAAATATATTATTGCTCCCCCACTGTTTACATTCGATCACTGCTGCACTTTAAGGAATGGAAATGTTCATTTACTGTCTGGAAAGCTGTGCTACATGAAAGAACTAAATGACAATAAAAGTTGTTTAAGTCTCTGACTGCAAAGGGCTTGGCTAATGTTTATCCTGGTTTTCTTATGTCCGTAGTTTTGTTGTCTTTTAAGGTCTCTTCTTTACTTTATTGGGGATGCAGGAACTATTTCCTGTGCTGCTGCTGCATCTGCATGGTCCTGCATTGTGCTACAGTAGTGCCGACTTTTAGTTGTTGGGTTAGCATCTGCTAATGACCACCACCTCTCAATCACACTGATAGCCAGCGAGGCGGAACGTCCTGTTGCTCTGAACGTTACTATTTTGTCCCTTATTGTCGTCTTTACCTTCAAGATGGGAAAACTGTCATTGTGCTTTGCAAGCGGGCGCCCAGCCTTATGCATAAACTAATATAAAGTTGTTTGCTTATGAAAATGTATCTGATCATTAGGAAGTAATAATGCACCAATAAGGACACATATGTAAATGAAGGGAGTAAAATAGAATGTACCTTTAAAACATGAGTTACTTCTGTTAAAATTAAATCATATCCAGACTATTAAACATACTTTTTGTGCATTCATGCTGTTGAAATACGGCTAAGCTTTATTAATATATAAAATATTTACAAACCTTATGACTTAATTCTTGTGAAATTCCATCTAATTTGAACATCTAGTTCTTAATAGGCAGCTGATTCCTGAAGGAGCCACCTTGTTCTCTTCATAAACTCCAGCTGCCAGCAACAGATGATTCATGTAGACAGATGTTTTAAAGCTTTTCTAGCCACTTCCTTTTGTATAGATCTATATCAAACAGAGAGGAGCTGATGTTTGAATAAAGTTATCAGCCACAATCTGAGGATCAGGTTCTGTTCTCACGTTGAAAGCTNGACTTTTAGTTGTTGGGTTAGCATCTGCTAATGACCACCACCTCTCAATCACACTGATAGCCAGCGAGGCGGAACGTCCTGTTGCTCTGAACGTTACTATTTTGTCCCTTATTGTCGTCTTTACCTTCAAGATGGGAAAACTGTCATTGTGCTTTGCAAGCGGGCGCCCAGCCTTATGCATAAACTAATATAAAGTTGTTTGCTTATGAAAATGTATCTGATCATTAGGAAGTAATAATGCACCAATAAGGACACATATGTAAATGAAGGGAGTAAAATAGAATGTACCTTTAAAACATGAGTTACTTCTGTTAAAATTAAATCATATCCAGACTATTAAACATACTTTTTGTGCATTCATGCTGTTGAAATACGGCTAAGCTTTATTAATATATAAAATATTTACAAACCTTATGACTTAATTCTTGTGAAATTCCATCTAATTTGAACATCTAGTTCTTAATAGGCAGCTGATTCCTGAAGGAGCCACCTTGTTCTCTTCATAAACTCCAGCTGCCAGCAACAGATGATTCATGTAGACAGATGTTTTAAAGCTTTTCTAGCCACTTCCTTTTGTATAGATCTATATCAAACAGAGAGGAGCTGATGTTTGAATAAAGTTATCAGCCACAATCTGAGGATCAGGTTCTGTTCTCACGTTGAAAGCTTTTAGTGGCTTTGTTTCTGTTGATGCCATCACTCTGGAGGCCCATCGAGTCTTTAAGGTTGCTTTGTTAGCAGGGATGCAGCTCTGACATTTTCTTATATCATATCACTTTAATTACTAAAGTTTACAAAAGACGAGTCATGCAAACAGCCACATAATAAATGATCTACAGTATGTCTGCAGAAAAGCTGCCTTTTGCTGCTTGTTCTGTTTTCACTTAACTGCTCTATGTAGACAAACTAACTGAAAACTGCTTCTTTGATTTTCTTTTTCAGACATTACCCCAAGACGTCATTCACCATCGTCACCGACACGCCGGAGAACCTGAGACTGAGACAGCAGAGCGAGCTGCAGAGCCAGGTGAGCAGATTCACTGAAGATACATTATCTGACCTGTAGGGGTCACCTCTGATCATTACTGATCATCGTATTGTCCCAAAATTACACGAAAAGTTCATCGGTGATCCAACAGGCTACAAATTCAGAATGAATTAATATAAAACCTAAACAACATGATGCATCCAAGCATCTCGTTGGTATTAATGGATTCCATAAATCGATGCATTGATGCAGCACACTCTGCAGGTGGTGGTTAGGTCACACCGGTATTCTGAGGTACTAACAACATAGAAAAGCATAAAAGGACCCGCTCACTTTAAGCCCAACCATCTTACAGTGTCTTAATAAATGTAATGCCTCAGGATAAAAGGTTAAAACCAATAAAAGCCATAAGAGTTGTAATAAAAAAATTAATTTTATTACAAGAATATGTTTGTTACTTAAAAACATTTGGATGATAACTTAAAAAAAACGATTGTGTGAAATTTAAAACATCGGTTTACTTTATAGTCACCAGTCACACCAGAAGTTTGTTATCGCCATGATTGTCACTTTTTAATGTTTGTTTTTCTATTTTTATGTAAGTTATTGATAAGCTACAGCTGTATTTCTGCTAGAAGTCAAACAAGATACACGATAAATATGACCAAATAAAAAAAGATACAAATAAAAAAAATAATAAAACAAAATAGGTCAATGTGTGGATGTATAGACGAATGCAGATACAGGGAAAAAAAACAAACTCTAATATCAACCAAAGATATCGACCAGCTGATGTATCAGTCTATGTCTGTTTATAACGTTGTTCAATCTGAAAAACTCACACAAAGAGAAAAGACAATTAGAAGAAATTTATTGATACAATTACTTGGTCTTTGGCGCTCAGACCTCAGCAGGAAACAGCTCTGAAACTAGTGGTGGAGTGGAGGCAGTCTGCTGAGCTTTATGGAGAGATCCAGTGGACTGGGTGAGCTGATACTAGAGCTTCATTTATGGACCTGAAAGACGAATGTCCAGTCTGGATAACACAGGTTGAGAGAACCTGTCCATGATGAGCAAGCATGAAGCGACAGTGGAGAGGAAAAACTCCCCGTTGGGAAGAAACCTCTGGCAGAAC
>NW_015151272.1:293075-297034 GCF_000732505.1 Cyprinodon variegatus | reverse complement strand
CCACCGCCTGCCCACTAGGTAGCAGACGAGTTGTGGATCAGAGGACTTTTTAGATGAACTCTGGATGCTGATTGGCTTTCATGGAGGCGTGGTTCAAAGCTGATTGGCTGTGATGGAGGCGGATGAAGGAACGCAATCAGTTTATTCAGCAGAACTTCCGCCTAGGCTCCATTTCAAAAACTTATGATGATATATTGCAAATATACTTTTAGGTTATAATATTTAGAGAATATATTTTTTATGTACTTAAGTTAAAAGTATTCAACTATAATTGTATAGTTGAACTTCTACCTAAGCTCCATTTAACAGTTGATTGTTTTTAGTTGAAGATGTTGAAGGGAGTGAAAAGTTGCTGAAAAGTTTCCAGTTCATCAGTTCAGACAAAAACCATCATCCCTGTTTTAGATGAAGGGAGCCGAAACGAAAAACCCTTGTTTGCAGGTTAGATACTGACAGCTCATTAATAATCCTCAGAGCTACACTTCTAAACAAAATATACACTTACTATTTGAAAAGCATCAATTGAATACTTATTTAAGAAGGAAGCCTGCTTTTTGATTCAGTTAAAGGAGTGGAGAGGTGTGCTCCTGACACAGGTCACATCCTGAAGATAACAGAAGATATCTGAATTTGACACAGAGCTGAACTGCTCTCATCAGTGGCAGCTCATAGCGCCTGTCAAAGTAATATGCTTTAATTCTGGCTGCCGTCAGCGCCCCACGGCTCCTCAGGGATGAAAACAAAGGTGCTGCGACGGCTCTGAGTCACCGCTCTGACTTACTGACACACAGACTGAAAGCAGGCGACACGGGCTGCAGGAGAAAGCGGCCTTACTTCTGTGCCATATGCCGTCATCCTATGTTTGTGCCGCTGTGAGAGTCGGTCAGCAGGCTGCAGCACAAAAGGACAGCTGTCCACTCAGCAGTCTGCAGAAGGGGACACGCTGTTTGTCATGGGATCTGTGTGTCTGTCCTGCTCTGTAAAGATCATCTATCAGCATTTACACACAACACATTTACACAGTCAGGTCATTCTTACTTGAATGGGAAACCAAACAGCAGACATATCAAGCATAAAAGACTCATATAGAAAATGCTCATTTATATATATATATATATATACAGTATATCTATCTATATATATATCTATATATATATATATATATCTATATATATATATATATATCTATATATATATATATATATAGATATATATATATAAAAAGACAATACAAGACCAGAAATATTTCAGTTAGTGTGCAATGAATCTAAAATATATGAATGTTCAAGTTTAATCATTACATTATGGAAAATAATGAACTTTATCATATATATATATATAACATATATATATATATAAACACTGATATGCATATATATTCCTTTGTGTTTAGGAGTTTTGTTCATTCTTGTGTTCTGCTCTTTATTCATTTGTGTCATGATTTTATCTAAAGATCTGACCCACATGCAGAAAACCAAACAGAGAGACCAGGGGAAGGTTTAACAAGTTTATTGACAACTGGTAGAGATGGGTCCAGTGCTGCTCTGAACACTGGTGAAACTGGGAAGTTCCTGTGGTCAGTTCAGGCTCAGTGGTAAATTTGAGCTTCGATTTGCAAAGGGAATAAAGGCAAAAAGGACTCACTTTTCCAGAAAAGGTGTCTTTCTCTGAATCCAGTCGGTGAGGGTTGTTCAAGTAATAGACTTGCTCGTTGGAGGGCGGACAGGGTTTACCCAGGTTGAGGAGTTTCCTTGAGGAAGAGAGGAGCTGACTGCCACTAAGATTTCCAATGGTACTTGAACGGTTTCTTGTGGAGGTGATTCCCTCAGTGTGAAGCTCAAGCAATCCTTTGTGGAAAAGTAGATCCAAACCTCAAGTTTGAATCCTCAGCTCAGTTTGAAACTCAGACATTCCTTCCAGGGAGAGAAGGTCCAAAACATCCAGTTTTTAGGATAACTTCCTGCCAAGAGGCAAAGACAACAAGGTTAAGACTCAGGTTGACAAAAACTCAGTTTGACTCAACAAAAATCAGCTTGGCTAGAGTACCCAAAACCGGTAAACACTCTGGTGTCGAGGTAGTGGTAGTCAGCAGCTTAAGAGTCCTCAGGTAATGAGGCAACCATCCTCAGGTGTGTGAGAGGGCCAACGAGAACCAGGTGCCACCTGGTGGTGGAGGGAAAACACAAAAACACAACCCACACAAACTGGATTCCTAACAATTTGGGTTCATTTCTCTTTGAACAGTTTTTGTATTTTCCCCTTAACAGTAGATTGTCTTGTTCTTTTGAACTTTGAGTTAATCAGCTCCACTTTCATTCTGCTCCACATCTCTGATCAGCTCCCCTGGTTCCCTGTTTTCATTGTCCATCCCTGTCTCAGTGTTTTCCTGGTTGCTGGATTCATCCTTTACTGTTTCTGATTCTCCCTCTTTTCTTCACATCCTGTTTGTTTTGTCCAAGACCTGTAAGTTTTCTATTCCAATATTAAATAATTCACCATGCTCATCCTGAGTTCTTGAATGCATTTTCATCCAACTCTTAATCTATGAATTATGACACTTAAATAAATGATGACCGCGTGAAATCTGGATTCTTTTTGCTCAGTAGTTTCAAAGATGTAAAAAAATGTCTTTTAAGTTTAAGAATGTTGCTCAGATATTTTGAATTTTTTAAACTAACCTCATTATAATGTCTGTCTACATTAACACTGAAGGTGTTTCTAACTCACTGTATGGGAAAACACACATATGTTTAGCATGGACCTAGTTCTGCACAATGATGTCACATGATCCTCTGATGATATTTTATGGGTTCTCAGTACCAAGCTTCTGAAACTAAGTCTGATTTATTTATGTGTTTGGATTTGATATTAAACATTAAACTGGTTTAATTCAGCATCAAACAGTGAGATTCCTCCTGGATCTGTCCTGAGTGCTCAGATGATCCCACAGACTCTATTAATGTCAGTTTAATCAGTGCAGGTCTGCGAAATCAGCTTCCTTCTGGATTGTTTCGTGCTTCAGTTTATGAATCTGTCATCTGAGCTCAGCAGGAAGTGATACCGTGTTCTGAAAGCAGGAGCAGAAGATGTGGAAGCAGAGCAGCTTCTCATGCTCCATGTGTGTGAGTCATATTTCCTCCGTTTACAGCCTCATGCTAGTCTATCTGAGGCTTAATGGGCTGTTACTGATGACTGATGGACAGCATGGGGGGGCATTATGTCCAGATGAGCTGCAGCATTTTCTCTGAAGGTCAAACTGAAGTGCAGGCAGGACCAGAGAATGAAAGGACTGCTGCCCCCATCTGCTGTGTCTGCTGGTCGCCAATCCAGCAGCAGAGACATGCATTACTAAACTATGCATTGATTTAGATAAAACCTCTTGATGTATGCAGCTGCATTTTCTTTTCATCCAGGCTATTTTGGTCCTTTAAAAGGTTCTTGAGATTTTTCAGAGTTTTTCTTCAAGCCTCTGTTCCCTTTTCACTCATTTCAGTTCATAATCTTCCCACTTTCAGAAGATTTTCTACTGCGTCAGTTTTCTGCAAAAAGTCGACACACGCATCTTTACTTCATACAGACGCTCTATAACGACTTCTCACATGCATGTTTAGTTTGTTACATATGTTAATAGAGTCCCTATATACAGTCATATGAAAAAGTTTGGGCACCCCTATTAATCTTAATTATTTTTATTTCTAAATATTTGGGTGTTTGCAGCAGCTATTTCAGTTTGATACATCTAATAACTGATGGGCAGTAATATTTCAGTATGGAATTGAGGTTTATTGGACTAACAGGAAATGTGCAGTACGCATTAAAACGAAACTTGACAGGTGCAAAAATGTGGGAACCCTAATCATTTTATTGAATTGAAGGAAAATTCCGGTTTTTAACACTTTTAGCCCCTTTTCTGTAGTGTCCAGGATGAAATCGAATGATCGACACCAAAATTTTGACAA
>NW_015151272.1:286270-292406 GCF_000732505.1 Cyprinodon variegatus | reverse complement strand
TTGTCAAAATTTTGGTGTCGATCATTCGATTTCATCCTGGACACTACAGAAAAGGGGCTAAAAGTGTTAAAAACCGGAATTTTCCTTTAACTACTTTTAACTGACTTACTGAAACACTAAAATTGGTTTCTTAACTTCATTAAGATTTGAACTTCATTGCCAGGTGTATCCAATCATTGGAAACTGTATTTAAGGTGGCCAGTTGCAAGTTGTGTTCCTGTTTGAATCTCCTATGAAGATTCATCATGGGCGCCTCTAAACAACTCTCAAATGATCTAAAAACAAAGATTGTTCAGCATAGTCGTTTGGGGGAAAGACACAAAAAGTTGTCTTTTGCTTCAAGGTTGCAATAGTTTACTCAAAAACTAGTTGCTTTAGTCTGAAGTATATTTTCTGCAACTGTATTTAAAAGGATTAAAATGATTGTTTTAGGGCCTAATCACAATCTTTAGTTACAAGATTTGCTCATTAATTCCTAAAAATCCTGATGAAAAGTTTCTAACTTAGAAAATACAGGAATCCTTTAAATCCAGGACCTAACAGAGCAGGGAGGTTGGTGGAGTGGGCCGGTACCCTGGCCATGAAGTGGGCCCAGTGTTTGACGCCTGGGTTGGTCATCACCCACACACCATGCTGGCCACTCTCCAGCTGGGTTATTGTAACGCTCTGAGGTGAATGAGGGATGCTTAACGCCTCCTACGTTTTTTAGATAAAACCAAAAACATCTCATGCTTCTGACTGGCTGCTGCAAAAACTATCTACGATCTTCACATATAAATAAATACTGTACTGTACCAACTGTTGGTTTATACATACATGTGACCTTGTCACAGATTCCTGCTAACAAAGTATCTGAAAGCTTTGGTAGAGTGCAAAAAATAAAGTTAAAAGCAAACTGGTTTAGTTTTTGTTTTTTTATATTTACCATTTTATTTTATTTTAAACAGATAGATTTGAATTTAGAAAATGGTTTAGTTTTTTTTATTTTATATTTAGTTCTGTTTATTTTTTATTTTGCCATTTAATTTTATATTTAGCCATTGTTTTATATTTAGTTTTCTTTATTTTATATTTAGCCATTTTATTTTATTTTAAACAGATAGATTTAGATTTAGAAAATGGGAAAAATGTTGGAGTGAACAAAATCAGTGAGCTGCCTTGACATCGGATATGATGTCTGGTTTTTAATCTATCTCTAATTTACCTCTTTCAGAACCAGGTGCAATTTGGAGGCGGGCAGTTAGGTCCAAAAAGAGTAAATCACTAAAGAGACATTTGCAGAAAAGCTTTTCATAAACTGGTTTTATTTAACGGAAACTAAACTCATACTATGGTGGGTTTAGCAAAGTTTTTAAAAGAATAACAATTGTAACTTTTATCAATGAAAGTAGAAATGCATGAATGTATGTATTCAAGTCAGACTTTATGATTAGTTCACCTGCAGAGGCAAACAATCTTAGTTGATAATTAGTCTAAATGTCTCTGCTGCACACAGAGTGCCATTAAAGAATTCTAAAGCAATAAATAATCTACCTTTTCATTTCCAGAGCATTACTCAGCTGTAGGAGTCGTAGTTTATTTAAAGCTCTGAATGGAGCTGATTGTAGCGCTGCTCTCTGAGTTCAGAGGTGTAATTAATCCTGTGGTGTGGGTGCATTCAAAGCTAAAACCTTCAGATATTAATATCACTTTATTATCCATCTGATGAGTTCCTCAGCTGTGTCATCTGCAGCTGCAATGCATTGTGGTCCATCTGCCCCGGTGTTTGAATAAAATAAAAAATCCTTATTTTTTCTCAATCCCACCTTTCTCCTTGTCTTGATCAAAACTCAGACTAGGCTGGAGGTCTTCAACAGGGGGTCCGTGGCCCCTAGGGGGTCCATGGAGGTACTGCATGGGGGTCACGAAAGTTTTGGTTGATTAGACTTTTTTTATATTCCCTCCTGTATTTTTTCCCCACTGATTGAAATGTCTTTAAATCCACATTAACATGAATTCAACACACTGTAGTAAACAGATAAATGGAGGCAGAAGATGTCTTTCAGTCATCAATGCACACATTCAGTGACACACAGGAGCTCTTTCAAGCTGGACACCGTTTCATTCACAACACCTGTCCCATCAACCAGGAATCAGAAATACTTTAAGGGAGAAATTACTTTAGTTACATTACTCCATCTGTAATAGAGTGACTATAGGACCAGTTTCATACAATTTCATACAATATATATAATTAGGGGGTCCCTGCTCCATCTCGCCATCAGTTGGGGGTCCTTGGCCTAAAAAACGTTGAAGACTCCTGGATTAGGCTATGCTAACTGTGAATATTCTTTGATCCAAACCATCCACTCTCTCTCTCTCTCTCTGAATGTTCAAGATGCTTGACCTCCTCCATTCCACCCTCTGCTCCTCTGAGGCCTCAAGCAGATGTTCTTCCTGTATTTATCTGAATGTATTTCTCCACTAACTGAAAAAGTCATAACCCGCAGCATCATTCTGTCACCACTGTGTTTCACCAAAGGAATAAAGAGTTCATAATGATGCAGAGTGTTACTTTACGGTTGCATTCAGTATTCTGCATCAAGAACAAAAAGTTAAAAAGTTGTCTAATGTCACCAAAGCACATGCATCCATATGTGTGCTGAGTTCCCTTGATGCATTCTTATTGGTGAGCTTGCAGACAGGAGGCCCCGCTGGGGGGAATAAGCTGCCAATGTGGATCCTTAAGCAAGACCCTTCACTCTAATGCCTACTTTGTAAGTCACTTCAGATAAAACCAGAAATACAACAACATAAACAAATTGGTTTCTTCTTGTACCTTTCCCATAAAACACATATATGAATGGATTTCTGTGGATCTCTGCAGCTCCTCCAGAGTTACCACAGTCCTCTAGGCTGATTCTCTCATTACTGCTCTCCTCCTCCAGCCTGTCAGTTTAGGTGGACGTTCTTTTCTTTGTAGGTCTATCTTCTGACTGTGTCCAGAGGATAGATTGATCAAACCTCTGGGAGATTGCTTTCAATTTCTCCAGAACTTTCCTTTTGACCCGTCGGATGGGTTCCTTTGTCCTCATGGAGCTGGTTGTTCTCTGATGGTCTCTAACAGACATCTGATGCCAGAAATGGAAAGCCTGCATTTAGACTGAGACTGAATGAAACACTGATGGACTCTGTTCACTCAGTGCCTTTAAAGGGCGTTTTTATTCAGGGTATCAGAGCAAAGGAGGTTAGAGTAATCCAAGATGAATGTTTCTATATGTATTGAGATGTAGCAGTGTGAATACTTTAAAACACTGTAGATTATTTGGAGCTGAATGTCCCTCTAAGGCAGAACTGTTGTGGTTTTTATTTCCTGCAGGTGAAGTACAAGAAGGACTTTGAGGAGAGTAAAGGCCGAGGGTTCAGCATGGTGTCCGACACCCCAGAGATGCAGAGACTCAGACGCACTCAGGAGCAGATCAGTAACGTATGTAAAGCCGCTTCCAGCTTTATCCAGCTGTTTAACTGCCGTCTGCAGCTGTGTGTGTTTGTGGGTGTGTGGGGTTGCACTTTGGTCAGTGAGCTCAGTCTGAATGATAAACAATCACAATAAGATGCTGTTTGCTGCGGCCGGCTTGGTCATTAGAAGAGGAGCTTCTTCTGTCTTAAATGTAAGTAAAGCAGCTTTTGTTTCTCTTATTCAATGAAGAATCAAAGTGTCTTTCTTTGTTTTAGGATTTTCTGCTAAAGATTTAGATCTTTGTGGCAAAACATAAATTTCCTGCAACTACAGAGCAAAATAATTTTGATTTTAGCTTCAGAGGAGGTGATTTTGATGCAGAAAAGTATTTTTTAATTATTAAAATGTGATCAAATTTGAAAAGTTAATGCTCTACATGATTTGTCTTTCTGCGGTTAACACAAAGATTGTTGATGCAGCAGAGATGCTCAACTTCATGACCTGCTGACCTGCAGAGGATGACTTCCTGGAGAAGTATTATTATTTCCATTTATTTCATAAGCATCATTTCATCAAACAGAAGAAGTGATATTAATACTTAATGTTAACATCAGTTCATGTGGACTGAAAATATGAATATAGAAAATAAATGCAGGTCTTTCAAATATTTCCAAGGTTTTTTTTTTCATGTTTATTATTTTAAATTTTATGAATTTCATCTGGTTTGTTAGATTTTCAGGTTATTCTAACATTAAAAACCCATGAATATTATTAAATTAGGACGTTTTCTATCAGTTAATCTGCCCAATAGAAGTTTTCTCTATTTTTTACTGTCTTATCTAGTGATGCTCCAAAATGAAGTTTGGCAGTAGAAGTTTTAACACAGCCTTGTTTTGCTTGAAGGATGAAAATATTCAACTTTTTTGTCGAATCTATTGTCTTCATTCACAAAAAGCTGATGAATCATCTGATTTCCACATGCAACCTTCATCCCTTTACATTCATTTATCCTGCAGGTTGACTTTATCATTTCCAGCCATTCTTTGGTTCCTGTCTTTTCCTGGGTGAGTGATGACATCATTGCGCTGCATTAGAAGAACACAGATTGAGCTCTAAGCTCTACTTCAATCTATTTGTTCATGCAACATCTTTATGTTTTTTTTTCTGGGGTGTCTTATTTATGAAGTGAAGAACATCAGTAGAAAATGGAAGGGGGAGGAGACGAAGCAAAGCCTGAGGAGAAACGTTCTGATGCTGCTTAGCAGTGCAGGGCTCTTTGAGGCTGGTTCATCTCAGGTCAGGATCAGGAGGATTTCTCCCTGGAAAATCTCTGAATCTGAGGATAAAGTCAGACAAGAGTGAGAAAAAAAGCAGGAAGCTTCAGGAAACTGTGGTAGATTTAGAGGAAAAACCGCAGAAAGTTGAATTTTCTTTGATTCCTGAGTTGATGTTGGACTAATGTGAGAACAGAAGGTTGATCTTTCTGTTTGTCTGCAGCTGTTTTCTAAACTAATAAAGAGATTTGGCTCCAGAGGGAAGGTGAGCTGAGCTGATGTGATGATTCAGACTAAAGGCCCCTGAATGAGGAGAGTTTGGGCCTTTACCTGAAAGATCAGCAGGTTGGATGCTTTCCATCATCATCCAGCCTGCTGCCATGGCAACTGATGCATTCACTTATCATTGGAAAGCTATTGAACCAACTGCATAAAGATCATCCTTTTTTGAACATGAGATCAGACTCAGTTTAAAGTGATGAGCTGTTTGTTATTTCTGAGTGACACTGAGGTTTAGGTCACTCCTTATGCAGTCATTGCCGTCTTTGAGCAGTGGAGAGTAAAGCTGCTTCAGATTTCACCTGCCTGACCTCTGAATGAATAACAGATACTGAGAGAAATAGGATTTTCATTCAGACTCTCTTATTTCACTGGAAAATTTCCTCTTAATCACTTTACATCTATTTTTACATCAGTATAAGTTCTATATGTAGATGTTTTTGTGTGCAGGTTAAACAAGAGGGAATCTGTAACTTCATAGATTAATGAGTTACCAAGGGAGTCTGAGCCTTAAGTCAGCTGCTTTCAGCTCCCAATAGATCACTAACCAAACTTCTTCTAATAACTTTATTAAATTGAACTGGAACAGGGATCCTGTCTCCTCTAAACATAACTTTCTCTCTGTTTCCATCAGTATGAAGCAGAAAGTTTAGATAGTGTCGGTGCATCAGGGCTTTTTTGAATGAAAGTCTAAACTAGAAACTATAAAAGGATGAGGTGCATATAAATTGAGATTTTCTACTAATGTAATCTTTTTTTAAGCTGTATGCAGATTTATTAATTAATCTTAAAGCCGTAGTTTTCACTTACTCTTCAGTTTTGGTTTTTAACGCTAAAGAACCTTGTTACCATGCCATCCATTTCAGGTGATGAAAAACACTCAGATAGATCTGATCGTAGTGTTTTTGTCACTGATGCTGTTCTTTCATAGCCTGGCTGGTTATAGATCAGGGTTTCCGCGGGTCATTAAAAATCATTAAAACTCATTAAATTATTATTTTTTAAATCAAGGCCTTAAAGGGATCATAGAATGATTCTATAGCATATTTGTGCTGGTCTTTAAAGGAATAGTACACCCAAAACATGATTAGCCTTCATTTTCTACTCACCCCCATGCTGAACAACACTCTGGAGTACTTTTTTG
>NW_015151272.1:271516-285417 GCF_000732505.1 Cyprinodon variegatus | reverse complement strand
CAAAAAAGTACTCCAGAGTGTTGTTCAGCATGGGGGTGAGTAGAAAATGAAGGCTAATCATGTTTTGGGTGTACTATTCCTTTAAGGTCTCTGAATAGGGTGTGTAACATTGGTTGGGCTGAAAATGGCATATTTGCTGTCCAAGAGCTCTTATGCAAGCCTGGTTAAAAGCCCTAGAATGAAACGACAGGTTTTCTTCCTTTTATGGAATTCTCATGAATATTTAGATGAGCTGTGTGCTGATTGGTTGTTTTACTATAAGCAAAGCTGCTGAGCAAAGATGCATCATAGCAACAAGCACTCACTCACTAAAACATCAAATTGTTGATATGGTAGAGTGACCCGACACCCCTTTTACCCGGACATGTCCTACGTACTTTTCATACCTAAAAAAATGTCTGAGGGGAATTTCAAAATCTCTTTCTCTCTATATATACATATATATCTTACAAGAGCATTAAAAAGCACTGTATAAACCCTGTAGATGAGACGCCTGAACTGATAATAAACCCAGTTGTCACAGCTGTAATAAAACTACATCCCAGAATCAGCTGAATGGAGTCAAGTTGACATTTACCAGTGGAGCTTGTTTCTCTCTTCATGTCACGCTGCAGAAAAATCCTCTTTTGTTGGTTTTTTAACACGACAGAGAGTTTGCAGCAGATGGTGGTTTGGCTCTGGTCGCTCCTTTATCGGGTCCTGTTTACATCCAGAACCATCTGACAGCCTGGTCTCACTGCCAGACTACCTGCTGAAAACCATGTCTGTTCCCCAAACAGGAACAAAAATAACCTCTTTCTGCACAAACATTTTCTCCTTCTTTCTCTCCAGATTTCATCCTTATTAGTTTAATACATGAGACAGACATGCAACAGGCTGAATATTTCAATACATTCCTGTTCTTACACATGGGGAATATTATTAGATCAAAACCAATTTAAGGTTAATGGAACATGAATGTTTTCAGTTCTTTGTCAGTTATTTTCATAAAGTTTTCAGTATCTGTGTGGTTTATTTCTGTTTTCTGTCCTTTGCAGATTGAATAATTTTCCTTCCCTGATTTAGCAGCTGAAGATGCCGCAGCAAGCCTCGATGCCTGCTGCTGCTCTACCGTTATTACCAACCTGGTTATTTAACGTTAGTTATAGACTCGTCTCTGTTTTAATAGAGCATATTCCATCGGCTGAACATAACGTAATTCAATCCAGTCAAGTTTATTATAAGGCCCTTTACAGAAACGATTCCATCAGATCATCCAGTCAGATTAAAGGTCAGAGTCAGTGATTGCATCGGCTCATTGACTTTCTAGGATTCACTCCTCCTAAATGAGCATGTAGATGCAGTAGATATTTCCTTGCATTGTGTCTTTGATTCTTCAGCAATCAATCACACCAAGCACGCATGCGGCGACAGTTGAGAGGAAAAGCTCTCTTTTAACAGGAAGAAACCTCCAGTAGAACCAGGCTCAGTGTGAGATGCCATCTGCCGAGGCCGACTGGGGTTCAAGGAGACAGAAGCAGACATTCTAGAGGAACATAGAATCCCTGATTCTATGTTAGAAAAAATAACTGTAAACAATCACCACAGTTTACTCTTTCTGGAAAAGAACAGTTAAGCAGAGGAGCTCTGAGCTCTCCCAGTGCTTCTTCTGTTTGTTTCTCTGTGGAGCTAGATTGGGAAATACTTTATAACCCATCCCAGAGTGAACAGATCCAGATATATGATATTTTAAATGTCCCGTACTATGTAAAATTCACTTTAAAAACCTTTTGTAGCAGTCATATCTGTACTGAAGCCTATGTAGGAAACTCACAAAAAACCCTTTCACCTCAATCATTGCCTTTCTCCACCTCTTAGCTAATGTTTACTAAAAATGCTCTGAAAAGCATTCCCCTCATGATGTCATCAGGGGAAATAAGCTGTTCATAGAGGTCTGTATTAGCCCATCATTAGAGCTACGGTCTCCATCCTATGTATTATTCCATGCTCACAGGCTATCTTTATGAACTCTGAATGGTTGTCATGCTTGTGGGTAATGTGGGCGTGGCCTTTAGGAGGATGAAAAAAACCAAAACAGCTTATCCAGAGAAGCGCTGAATAAGGGGGTTTTTGTTATATGCTGTCTGCCTAATCTGAGAGGAATTTTCCTGCATAAAATGGCGAAAACCTGCCCTGGGCGTCTCATTGTTAAGATATTTCTGTCAAATGTAGCAGAATATGGGACTTTTAAAGAGATTAATTCATTTTGAAAGCTAGGACCATATGAGCGCCTTTGTCTCTGAGTGGTTTCTAGTATTTCTTTAATTTTTGTTATTATTATAATGGCAGTGTGGGATCATCTTTTCTACATTATTGGTTAGATTTAATCAAACCATTCCTCTCTAACAGGGGTTTTCCATCTTTTTCTTTAAAGAAGTTTCCTGCTATAGGTGTTTTTAGAACTTGAAACTTTAGATTTTATGTCCATAAAAGCTTTTTTGATTTTGTAACTTTAACAGCCTCTTTAATTGGACCTAAGCCCATGAAGGTTTTTCTTTTTAATTGGTTGCTAACATCTTGCTATATAGACCCAATTACTGTTAATTAACAGAGAGCTGTGCAAGCAGCCGGGAAAAAGAAGTATGTTGGGTAACAGAGGCATGTTAAGTGACTCCAGCACCTTATTTTAGAATAATGAACAGTTTACCTTATATCATCAACCTTAACCTTTGATAATCAGCTAACAGATCCATACAGAATTATTGAATGAGGATGTTACATTAACAGGGATCACAGCTAGCTATGGAAATTAACTTTAATAAAAAACAATATTCATTCAGTTTAACAGTCAAACAATCTTATGAGGTTATTTTATTTTGTGTTCATTGCATAACTGCAGACTAATTTAGGAAACCTGTAATCTCCTTCATGGTGTCTAGATATATAATAAAAAACTGCAATAGAACAACTAATCAGTAGACTAATACGTCTGTCTAAAATTGCCTCTGGGCTCTGTTAACATTTGTGCTGCGTCTTCCTTTTCTACAGGGTGGTAAATCAAAGACTACAGCAACTAATTTAGAATATCATGTAAATGGAAGAGGGGTTAAAACATTTAAAGCACTTGCCCTGCAAATAGAGCTGATAAACATGAGTTTCCCTACTAATGTCAAAATGTAGCCACATAACCTCACCTCACAAATACCTGGCACCGCAGAGACATCAGGTTTCAGACAGTGTTGCACCAATACCAGTATCGGGTGGGGCCCCGATCCAACACTAAAATGGTGGTATCGATATCGGCGAGTACCAACAAATAGAGCACTGATAACCATTTTGAGAACCAAAAGTTTCTTCAACTATTGTCACCCATTCCAGGAAGGCAATAAAAAGTTCTACTGGATTCACTTTGTATTAGTCTTTTTCCTGCTTCACAAAGGTAGGCAGCAGCTTGACGAAGCCATGATGGTAATTATTTTATATCCAAGTGGTTTGCAGGTCTTTATATATAAACACACATCAATTTCAAACAGATGGTATCGGTATCGGCCGATACTGCACAGCCAGGTATCAGGGCCAAAAAACGGCATTGGTGCAACACTAGTTTCAGAGCCATCTTTGGTATCTGGTAGATCTTATGTTTGTTATAAGACTGTTTATCGTTAGATTCTGTTGTGCTTCCTCATATGTGAAAAATAGTTATGTAAAGTTATGCTAGACGGTACTGCTGTCCTCTTGGTATAGGCTGTAGAAACGGTCTAAGCATCTTAGATATTCAACATTGGCAAATTGATTACAGGTTTATGGTTTATTTAGCATGCTGACCAACAGCTTAGACAGAAATATTTATTTCTTAGCTTTTTGTTGGATTTCCCTGTGTTAGCTGCAGTTCCTGTTGCAGGCGTTCTAAGGGCAGCCTGGTACATTCCTTCCAATATACAGCCTTCCATATGAGCTCACCTTCAGCACTCATCAAACACGCACACAGAGACTCTGAAGCCATAACTGGAACTGTGTTTTAGACGAAGGGCACGGTGGCGATAAGCTCTGAAGTGTGTGGCTAAATGTAGAAGTCAGAGGTGATAAGAGGTGGCTGATGAGCCGACATTCAACCATCACAGCACACGGTCAAGAACAAGGCAGTTCTCTAACAGCCTGGAGGCGGTTAGAGCGAAACAAAGACACTGGAAGTTTCCTTTAAACTAAAAGGATATCAGCTTTTTTCTCTCTTGAATAAGAAGTGGAAAATCTTAGGAGTCCAAGGAGAGACCAGGAAAGCCATTCAGTGCATTACAATACTGTAAACCACTGTTTGTTATTGGATATAAAGTAGAGCTGAAACATCCAGGAAGGAAGGCTGGAAGAGAGGAAGCCCCTGAAGGATACGGAGACAAAACTACAGGTCAAAGGTGAGTTCAAGAAGCAGATTCAAACCAGAGGAAAGTGATTTTACAAACAAGAGAGAAAGGTTGTTTGTAAAAATCCCCCCAAAGGATTCAAAAGGAAGCTAGAAAAAAAAAAAAAAAACTGACGGAGATCCAACACGGACAAATCAATGACCTTGAAAGTCTGATGACAGAAGAAACATGTTCGAACTAAGAGATCAGGATTCTGTTCATGTTTCTACAGGTATAGAATACATGAGTTATTCCTCAGTATTTGCTGATCCCATAAAAAACATATTGTTTCAAGCTTTTAGATTTTAATTAAGCATCTAATGCCGGGGACCAAATTGTTGATGTGTCATTCTAAAAAGCTCAGTTCTTGACTGATTTCAATCAGATCTGGTAATGCTCTAAGAAATGCAGAGTCTCTCATTGTTGAGGTTCCTCACACTGGAAAAACGATATAGAAATAAGTAAAAATTTCTGATATTAAGTGTATTTACCCTTAATTTGAGTAGGTAAATGAGATACTTTGCCAATGGAATGAGTATTTTCACTCTAAGAATAAGATAATTAGATAACATGCGCTTCAAATAAGACAATACAATTGTACTTTCTTATTTTAAATGTAAATTGTCTCGTTCCACTGGCAAAATGTTTCACTTTCCTCCTCAATTTAAGAAAAAGGGCACTTATTTTAAGAAAAATTGACTGATGTAGATTCAATTTTTTTGCAGTGCAGGGGTTATTCCTTGGTCAGCTGTTCATGGATTCTGTACAGATTTAGGCAGAACATAAGAAAATACGTTTATGGATGAAATGTTTAGGTTGCATGAATGACTTGGATCAAGCATGACTTTCCGACGGTTAATGGTGGATAACAATAAAGCCGTATGGTTAGGAAGAGCATGTAGAAGAGATGGACCCAAACTATGGGATGATAGTTTTATCAAAAGATCAATCCAAATTTAGAAATTAAGGGACATTATCTTGTCTCCAGACCCAAATTATGGATGTTTTCTGGTGGTCAACATAATCCTGCGACTTTACTTAAACAGCAAACTGGGGCATCAAAATCACTCTGAACTCAGAAACCTGTTAGCAGGTGATTTAAAGGGGTCGCCTCCGTGCAACACAGGTGTAAAGCGGTTTCTTGAAAAAAAATAAAATAAATAGTTCAAGTATTCATAGTATGCTGAACTTTTGAAAGGTTTTTTTTTTGTATTTGCAAAGAAAGCTGCTTGACGGTGCATTTTTCTAACAGCATCATCATCCATCCTCATCTTTGTCTTTGCAATTAATGAATCAATGTTTCCAGTGAGCCATTTAAACACCACTATAGTATTGTATGTTTAGAAAATCTGAAATAAATATGTGCATATTTCTAATGAACTCCACCTTTTCCACAGAGGTGACCAGCATGGAGGCAGAAAATGATTCGGCTGCTTTATCGTCAGATGGAGGGGTGGAAAAAATGTTAACAGTGGAGGAAAAGAGAGAGGAGTTTCTCCAAGAGACGATGGAGACGTCTGTGACAACAGTTCTTCATCAAACTGGATTAGTGGAAGAGGGAAATGAAGAAGAAACCAAAGAGGATGGAAATGAAGGAACGGAGGATGGGAAGGAGGAAGAGGAGGAGGAAGAGGAGACTAAAACAAAAGAGTTTTTAGGACATTGGGAGGCTGAGGTGAGAATCCGACCTTAAGCTTTAAGATATTTTGCGTGGATATTTATTTTAATGGAAGGAAGAGAAATGCTTGGATTTTCATCAAATTCATCCAGTTTGGTAAATCTCAGTAAAGGAATTTAATCAGAATGTTTTGTTTCACCATTATAGTTCATTTAAAGATAAAATCAGTATGTTCATCAGTGAACTTTTTTTTTTTTTTTTGTTCAATGTGGAAGTAAAGTAACATAAGACAATTGTTTGCCCTGATAGTGTTTACTTTGTCCTCTTTGAGCCTGAAAAGAGTTTTTGCACTAGGTGTGATCAGCAGACCCAATATTGATGCTCCCTAGCACCATCTACTGGTAGAACCTACTCATGCAGCCATCAACCTGGCTGACGGATGAACATCAGTGTTCATATTGCTGCTCATATCTTATCCCTCTCAGAATCAGTTTTTATTTTGTTCTTTTTCACTCTGGATCTTTGAATTTACTCATTGTAAAAAGTTTTACTAACAAATGGAATAAAAACAAAGTGTAGTATGTAATAAGTCAACAGTTTTAGTCCAAAGACATGTTTGTAACCAGAATGAGCCACTAGTGCAGGAGTTTGTAAAGTCATGGTATCGCCTTTAAAACGCGTCTGAGCTGCTAAATCTGGCCTGACAGCAGAACAAGCAGCAGAACCTCCCACAGTCTGGTCCTCCTGAATAGTTCCCCTGCTGAGATAAACACTTGTTCTCCATGTTCTCTGGGGTCTCTGAGGATTTTCTAGACTTTGATGATTTGTGCTTTGAGACGGATCCTGTCTCACGTTGACCTTGGCGCGGGACGCGGCCTGGCACGGCGGCTCACAGAGGATTAGCTGGAGAACAAATGAAAACGTCTTGTTATTAGGCTTTGATGCAGAACTTTCTGGGGGCTGAATTCAGCTATTTGAGAGGCAAAGGATTAATGAATGAAAAAATGCCTCTTCTGATTAACTCCTTATGACTCCCAACAGTTTGGTGATTTTTCTGCCTGTTTTCTTTCTCTGTCATCGTTTTCAGCTGTTCCTTTAATAAAAGCTCCCGTGTCCTTTTTTTTTAGGCCTCCACAGATGAAAAGCCTCCACTGCCTGATCCAGCCTTTAACAGAAGATGCAGTTTGATCCTCAGTGATGTGAGTTTATGCCTTTTTTCCTCTTTGCTGTTTGACAGTCAGAAGCTCATTTATAGGTCAGTTTAATTAAAACAGAAGCTAAATTTAAAAATATGTTAAGAAATATTTCTCCTTTAACATCAGTGACTCTCTGCAGACGTTTCCTGTCAGACTTCATTATTCTCTTTGATTATTGTGGAGGAGTCTGATCCACTCTTCTGTCCAGGCTTCTCTCTGGTTCTGAATGTCCAATTAAAGCAGGCATCCTCAAAGTTGGTCCTCGAGGCCCGCTGTCCTGCAGGTTTTAGAGGTTTCTCTGCTTTAGAACAGCTTTTTCTGATAATTGCAGTTCAGAAACAGCCTGTTAGTCAACTATCAATGTAAATCAGCTGAGCTGAGGCAGGGAAACCTCTAAAACCTGCAGGAGAGCAGCCCTCTCCACCCACTTTGGGCATGCCTGCATTAAAGCATTCATCCAGATTAGGTCTGGACTTTGACTAGACCATTGCAACACCTGACTAATTTCATTTTTTATCTGTATTGTTGTTAACCAGCTTGGTTGTTCTGTTGAATATCCACTTTTAACTCCAGCATACTTTGGTTTATAGTGGAGATTATGGTTCACTCAGTGGCAGCATGGTGGCTGTAGCAGCAGATGAAGCCCATATCCACACCCTGCCGCCACCATGTTTGATAGCTGATTGGGTTTCTCCCATCATGTTCATCCTTTTCAAAGATGTTTCATCTGACTAAAAAACATTGTTCCAGAAGTCGTTTTTTTTTTATATATATCACTTATAAATCTATGTTTTCGTTGCTGTTTTCTGTCTTAAAAGAAACATTTCAGGGGGGTCTTTTTTTCCCATTGAATAGAAATTGGAGTTGCGTCTTACAGCTATGGCCTCCATCAAATGGACATCGTTTAGGGATCTTTCTTTCATTACAAAATGTAGTTTTTATACATAGGAAATGTTCAATGCAGCAGATAATATTTTTCTTTTCTTAGCTAGGGTTGCTGCCTCCATTCAAATATAGTAGGCAGGTCTGCAAACTTTCAGCATCTTTTTACTCTAACAGGTTAGAAATTATGGACTCTTCTTTAATACCTCGTCTTTCAAGGCCTGTGATCATTTGTTTTGTTTTTTTACTTCTGTCATGATAATTTATTTTTGTACAATTATTGGTTGAGCAGGTAGACGGAAAACAATTTGCAATATGATTATTTATCTCTTTTCATAGAGAAAAGAACCAGCCTTAAGTGCTTTTTCATTAGTGGTGATTTTGGTGGAGGAAGTGAAAGGTTTGGACATTTCTGTTCACTGCAGAGCTGATGGGCCTTCTGTCATTCTGACCTTAGGTTTAACCTGCTGGGATGTCCGCTGATGGCTGGCATCTGAATCTCATGTTTTCCCACTTAGAAACATTCATCGTGTCTGTAGCTGATGGGCTGCAGATGGTTTAGATATAATCTATTGATTCCTATAAAAAGGTTGAAATGAAAAGTTTTAGTTTAGTCTTTTAACTTTCTGTTGCTCCCTCTTGTTTTAGTTACCTACATTATTTCATGCTGTTAATCTATCTTTTTAGCTTTTATATCTGGTTAAAAACTGACTTTTATTTTATTTGAATTTAATACTCTAAGAAGTCAGTATAATGATTTTAATCTCAGAATTCAGGTTATTTTCTTAGAATTCTGAATTTAATCTTAGAATTCTAACTTTAATCTAAGAATTCTGACTTTTTTTTTAAAGAATTCTGAGATTATAGACATAATTTTAACTTTTTTCACAGAATTTCACAGTTAACTTCTGTGTTGTTGTTTTTTTCAGTGACCTTGGAATTCTGTGAAAAATTCTGACAAAACGTCAAAATTCTGAGAAAAAAATTTAGAATTCAGACTTTTTTTTCCATATTAAAATAAATTAAAATAAAAAAATCTGTAACTTTTTTATCTTCCGTAGGTGAGACCAGTTGTCTCATTTATAAAACACTGCATGGAATTCATAACAAAAGTGTACATATGTCAAACATCTGCACGCCAAAAATAATCCAGATATAAAACCATGTGTTCACAATATCTGCCTCAGGGTTTATGTCTAAGACTCCACCTCATGTTCAGTCCTCTTCACCCCCAGGGTGCACCGTAAATGGTCCATATAAAGCACTAAATGCATGTCGCTGTGTATTTAAATGGGGCCTTGGGTGGAAAGAGGCATAAGTTTCAGTCCCTGTTTTATGAGCACACAAGCTTAATAAATGAGACCCTGGGTCCTTTTATTCCACTGATAACCGGCTGCTTTAAGGTAACTCACCCATATTGGCCTGAAAAGTTAAAAAAATGTGCTAAGATGTTTAATCTAAGAATCTATACATGCCTAAGTTGACATATATGATGAGAAATGTTGGGCAAACTGGTAAACAAACCAAGCTGATGTTCTCAGAGTCGTGCTGATATAGAGAAAGAGAAAAGTCAGATCTGGAAGATAATCGATGTTTGCAAAGGTTTGAGCTGAAGGTTCAGAAATAAACCCTCTCTAGATGCCAGCTGTTGTTTCTCCGTCTTGTTACGGCAGCGTTGCCGTTGTTAGGTTTCTGCTAGTGATCCAGCCGTGGGCCTTTATTCAGCTCAGATGGAGAACGCTTTGACTCCCGCTGCAGACGGAGCTCAGCTGAATGGAGATCAGGACGTGGGAGGCGGTGATATTGAATCCCTGCTGCAATTCAAACTCAACAGAATGAATCATCAGATACAGGATGCAGGTCAGGCTGCCTTACATGAAGAACTTCACTTATCCCTACAGCTGCTGTAGTTCTGCTTCCTTCAGCAGACACCTCCTGCTTTCTGCAGGCTGTCCTCCACTCCCTGTTGGATCAACTTGATTCCTTCTTCTCTCATTCCTCTCATCTCCTCTGAATGAAGATGCTAACCTTCATCCTGAAGGCTGTTCAACCCCAAAATATCGCTGTTTCCATGGAAACAATCCCCAACAATTTCAAAGATGTATTTATTTAGAAACAACACATGGAGAAGGAGGACACTTAGAAAACTACTCTTTGTTCTCTTCGTTTCTGAGCTCCTAATAACTTTTGTTAATTTGACTTTAATTTTAAACAGTTTTCTCTTCTTTCAGAGCTGCTCTTGACTTTAAAGCAGTTTAAGTTTGGCTTGAGGGCAAAAATCTGACTGTAGATGCTTCTCTCTGTTCTAAGGTTTATTTTTATCAGCGTTTGGTTAATCTGTAGACTTTCTGTTCTGTTGCTCCTCCAGCTTTCTCTCTTTCTGCCATTGTAGTCGCTGAATGTGATAAACGTTCAGTTTAATTCACTTCAGTTTATTTATATAGCTGCAATTCCCTAAACATGTCATCTTAAGACGCTTCAGAGAGACAATTCACCCAGATCTCACAGTCAGAATGGTTCAAAGTTTCTATGTAAGGAAAACCAGCTGATTGCATCCAGTCCCTTTTAACAGGAAGAAACCTGCAGCAGAACCAGAACCAGGCTCAGTGGGAGACAGAAGCAGGCAGTACCGCGTTGTTTACCTTTGATCCCACCTGTAATTTATCCTTTATGTGTCCTTCATTGTTTCGGGTCTGTTTTACTGTATGTATTATTTCATTTTATATTGAAGTACAACTTTTATCAGATAGATGTAAGTCGAATTTTATTTAGATTAAATTTCACAGGAAAAAGACTCCCACCTGATGGGGACTTGGATCCTGTTGCTAACAGCAACCGCTACAGATAGCCCTATCCTGGAAATGAAAAAAAAAAATCAGTCATAACTTATATTTTGTTATATATATCATCATGTTAAATATAAACTTTTTTACATGATTCTGATTCTTTGGCTTTCGCCTATTTGTGTCACAGTTTGGTTGAGGTTTGTGGACCCAAATGCAGAGGCAGGGAGTCAGAGGTGAGTTTCTTGTGGATTTTTATGAAGTGAAAACAAACAATGGAAGCAGGAATCCAAAAATCAAAACAAAGTCAAACAAACCAGAAACTAAGGAGACATCTGGGGGAAAACAATCACTAAGAGGAGGACTCAGAGAGATGGAGTTGGAGGAACTGAACAGAGGGTTTATCTATGCGAGACTGAAACAAAGAGGGGACTAACGTGCAGATTGGGAGCAGGTGTGAACAGAGCAGGAACAGGACAGCTAGGGAAAAAGGAGAACACAAGAGGGCAGCAGAGGGTAACAAATAAAAACCTGAAGAAAAAAAACAGAAAACACAACAAAATAATTAAACACTTATTTAATTAAATGATTATTTAATGGAACAAAGTAAAACAGAATACACAAAAGAAAACATAACAGAACCAAGACTATGACAATTTGAAATTTGTTGATACTGCTTACAATTAGATAACAAAGTTTGTATTCAATTTATGTCTCAAGTTAAGTGAACTTAAAAAGCTTTTGATCAGGGGTAACCAATTCAAATCAGCGGGGTCCGAATAAAGACAACAACCAGTAAAGGTTCAGAGACATTTTTAATTATAATCTGTTACTTTAAACAGAATTTAACACTGAAATAAAATAAGGTGTTTATGTATCCATTTTATACATTGAATTTTTAAATAAAAAATATATATTAAAAAAATCTAAAGTATTTTTTGAAGTAGAGAACAACAACTTTTTTTTTCTTTCTTTTTCATGGCTTAATGAGAGCAGTGGGCTTTATTCTGCCCTGCAAGGCTTTAAACCTGGGTTTGAATGTGTCTAAAAGTAGCAGCAGCAGCAACCCAGACTGACAGCAGCTCATTGGATCACGTGTAGCCTGGAGGACTTTACCATATTAACAAGAGAAGCAGCGCAAGTGAAGTTAGACACTGCTGTTGGACAACATGCAGTAATTTATAAATGTTTTAAATCAGGATAGGGTCTGGATTAGCCAGCAGGTGGGTCTGGAACCGGACCGCAGTCCGTGACCTGTGTTTTAGAACAATGACCGCCAACTCCAGTCTTTAATGGTTGGTCTCTCATGTCTATCTGTGTTGAAACACAGCTGATTCAAACAGCTTATTGAGTTCCTCACCATATCAACAGGTTCCATTTGAAAGGAGAACATCCAGCCTCCACTTTAGATGTATTTTACAAAAGGGAAAATCCAGAAAAGGTTTTCATCTAGGAGGTTTAACTGATTCTGTTTTCAGTAGGGATTCACACTGCAAACGATGAACTAAAAGTTAACACAATCTTCTCCGCTCCTCCTTTGAATAGGTAACTAATAACAATCTGATAAGGGAAAGAGATGCATCCAACATAACAAAAATCACCTTCATTATTCTATTTGAATTCAGAATATAGAATAGAAAATCCCTTTATTGTCCCAGAATGGGGACATTCTGGTGTTTAGGGGCCAGAATACTCATGCTCTTGGCAGATCATTTTACCTAATAGCTTAAATAACGGATAATTCAATTATTTTGAAAGGTTTACTCATTTTTAGCTTTATTATTTAGTGTAGTTGAAAATGAACTTCATCTAAAACAAAAAGCTCAGTATTTTTCTTTTTGATCCAATCAGCTTTCCTTCCTGTGGCTGGAGAAATTCAGCTGGTAATAAAACACCCCGATGTCTCCTCCTAACTGCAGGTCAGGTATAAGGAGGACTTTGAGAAGATGAAGGGTCAGAGTCGGTTTGTGCCTGGAGCTGAGCTCATCCACTCCAAGAACATCAGCGCTGTGATCTCTGAGGTCTAAACACATGTTTGATTCAATGTCCAAACTTTTAAACCATCTCATCTCTCAATTTAAACCTAATTTGTCTCCTCTTTCAGTCGAAGTACAAGGAGGAGGGGAAGAAGGAGGCGTCAATGTCTCTGTTCTCCATCCTGCCTGAAACTCCACAGACGCAGCACGCTAAAGAAGCTTCAGAGCTGCAGAGCGAGGTCAGACATCTCCACATCTGATCCACTTCTATGGCCCTGCTGCAGAAATACTGAGAATAATTCCATCACTGGATGTTATCATGTAGGACAAGGAGATACGCTTTAATTTCCAAAAGAAATACAGTAGAAAACGGCAAAATTTTTATTATTAAACAGGACATTTTGGCAGTACATTTAAGCTACAAGTGTAATAGTATTGCAGACAATATCAACCCCATTATATGGCTTTAAATACCAACATAGAAACCAGATAGTTACACATCCAACATCAGGGGTGTCAAACTGGTTCCAGAAAGGGACCCTTTCCAATATTAAATCTTTATTAAATGATCTTTTTAATCTCTGTAGGCCTTAAAGGCGGCAGGAGCCCAAATTGGTGTGGAATTTAAAATGAGGCTGTCTTTGGTTAATGAGCTTTTTATCCTCTTATCTGTGGATAATGAAGCTGGTTTTGTCCCAGTAAACCGTTAATATTTCCAATTATTTCCAGCTATAAGTCATGAAGAGTTCAGCCTCCTACAGACTCAAGCTGATAAAGTTGAACTGATTTAAATCCAAACTGTCCCCTGGTGCCAATGAAGAGAAGTTGGAGAATAAATCTAAGTCATCCCTACTTTTTTACCATATATTCTCGACCAGAGCTCTTTGTTTGACTCTAAACCTGCAGTAAATAAAAGTTTATAAGAATCTAAAATGTGAAACCCTGTGCTGCATTGCCTTATTCTTAAGTCATAAGGAAATCAAATTTAAATGTTAAATCATTCTGACTTAAACATGTATATAAATGAACTCTTTATCAGACAATATTGTCCCAAAATTTAGAAAAAAAAA
>NW_015151272.1:267838-269461 GCF_000732505.1 Cyprinodon variegatus | reverse complement strand
TGCTATTTTCAAATATATATCACTGTAAAAATGTCCATAGCTGGATATTGATTATTTATTCTCCAGTTTTATATTGTTAAAACACTTTACAGTATTTTATTGTTTATATTTTAACTCTTCCCTATTATGTTATTCTTATACATTTTTGAAGGTCCACATTTGTGTGACAATTTTCAATAATCAGTTTTGCTGCTGTAAACACAAGAATTTCTCCATTGTGAGACAATAAAGAGATTCTATTCTATTCTATTGTATAAAAGATGTAAAAATATATAAGTAAATCTAAACAATGCATGTATAAAAATTTATATCAGCAAAATCTCTTATATTCAGCAACAAAAAATATTTATTTTAGCATATTGTGCAAAACAGCAGTAAAAAATCAGATTTATAGTCCCCACACTGCAAATATATTAGAATCTGTCCTTAAATTACAGCCAAACCCATTTACACAGTAACATATAAAAACCTTTAGATAAACCAAACACTACCGCCACATATCTGACTCAATAACCATTAAAACAGCCATTTTCATTAATATCAGACGGAACTATTCACAGACTGGATTATATTAAACTTAACCAATATTCACCATTTTTCGACACCAAGTGCCTTTTTCCTCTGATCATAGAGGAGCCGGCTTTCTTGGTATTGCAATGAATCCTGGGATATCCAAGGATAGAGAGGATACACTGGACCCGTCTTTCAAATCAAGCAAAAAATTGTGGGCCACATAATGAGGAGCCTTGTAATCCGATCAGGCGCCATGCTATGATGTAATCAGCCTTCGAATCCGGCCTTCGGAGTACGCATCCCATGAACTCGAACGCAGCCAAAGTGTCACTTGGGTGCAAAAACAAAATGACATCCATCTTGGGGATGTAACATAGTTATAAGTGTGTTTGCTGTGTTTGTGCTGTGATGGATGGCCTCCTGTCCACAGTGTTCCATTGCATCCATATCATCCTCTGATTGGTGAAGGATCTAGAATCCACTGCTGTTTATTGGAAGTTAAAGAGCAGATGCTACATAATTCAGACCTTTAAAACTTGCTGCCATGTGGTTTCAGTAAACACCATCCATCTTTGCACAAACCCAAAAATCAACCCTTCTAAAGCTTCCCTCCATTTTGACTGCTGGATGCTGCATCTACTGCTCCAGAGCTCCACCATTGATTCCTTTAACTTATGCCTCTGCTGTCATTTATACACCATGACTGAACAGTCTGCTCACCAGTTGTTGGTTTTGACATAAATTCCAGATGTAATGACTTCACATATAGTTATTGCTGTCATCATTTTGGTTTCCTTAGAGGATTTATTGGATTAGATGTCCTCACGGAATGTGTTAACTGTGTGAGGATGTGACCTACATTAGAAAGCCTGAACACATCACTTCTCTTCCACTAAAAGAAAAGATGCTGCAGAGCAACAATGGAGTATTTATTTAGCATGTACAGATGCTAATCTACAGATAATCTGTTTGATGTGTTAAAAGTCCAATCAATCAGATTATCTGCATAAAATGATTTCACTGAATTGCTGTGCCAAGATATATTGGGTTTTATGGGTTTATTGGTTTTAATAAATCATTTGATTTGTCAGTTTGTTTGTTTGTTTGTTT
>NW_015151272.1:238823-267470 GCF_000732505.1 Cyprinodon variegatus | reverse complement strand
GGATGGATGGATGGATGGATGGATGGATGGATGGATGGATGATTGCTCCCTCTGTTTCTCAGAACAAGTACAAAGAAGAAGGGAAGAAGGAAATGAGCAGCAGTTTTTACTCTCTGCTTCCTGAAACCACAGAGATGCAGCTGGCCAGGAGCGTCCATGAGTTCCAGAGCGAGGTAACCAGACCACCAACCAGAAGTCAGATCTGAATCAGGACATTAGCTAGCAGAGCGTAGCATCAGGATGTTCAACCAAGAACATTTTGGACAAGTACATGTCCTAACTACAGCTCAGTAATCTGTTAGATCATCTGAGGTGTTTGTTAAAGAACCTTTGGGATGAAACTGAAACTGTGAATAAAGCTTAGAGGTCATGTTCTACATGCTTCCTGCAGAACTCGCTGCCACAGGTGGAGTCCAGATCTACAGGGCTAGATTCAACAAAGGGCGGGAAATTGAGAGAAATTCTACATCTAACATTCTGTATACATTACATTGCAAAATACTGAGCAACATAACAAAGAATATCTGGATGGATGTTAGCCTTCCTGTTATTTGCTGAAAGTATTGTTCTCTATCAAATAATATATGAACTAAAGGCATTTCTGCAGAAACATGATTTCCCTTTAATTAGCTTCAAGCTGGACTCATACTGAATGCTGAGCAGCACCACAAGGAACACAAATCATTAAAATCAATGCATACTCTGATATCAACCACGGTGCTGTGTGGGTACGCTTACTAAGGTGCTACAGTCCACAAAGTCTTTCGTCCTCTGCATCAACCTCCTGGATTTCAATCCCCAAACAGGAAAATTGGCCCTTAGCCTTTACTATTAAAAAACAAGGTGAAACAGAAACAGATTGGCTATTAGATGATGAAAAGAATGTTTATATTCACTGATGAGTTTTGTCTGACCACTCCCAGAAAGAGCCTGAACCTATGTGAGCTTTTTCTCTCGAGCGTCGTTTCTCAGCTGAAATAGCCTGGTGCAGCCTTGTGAGGGACTTTCTGCAGCTCAGCTGTAATCCGAGCCCAGCATCATGCTTCTCTATGCTCCTTTAGGACTTCAGGTAAACCTTTCATAGGTAGTAAAAATAAATAAAACGATCAATGGAGTCAAACGGATGTAGAGACAGCAGGAGGTCGTTCCAGAGGAGCGGTCTCCGTCATCCTTAGAACGGATGGACCATAAGCAAACTCTGGTCCAGTGACCTGAGCCTTCAAAAGGACTGAATTCATTTTGGAAATAAGAGCCTAAGAGTAATCTTCAAGGAGTAAATGCTTACAGAATCAGCGTTAATCACAAAGTTTCTGCTCTCAAACAAGGACCTGGACTTTGGTCTTACCTTGCTCACAATAAATACCTTTAATGTACAGATTTATATTTGCATGGCATCAATCTGGGTCCTGTGGCTGGAAAGTGTTCATCAGAAAGACATCCTGTCACTGAGGTGGATCTTTAGAGTAATTAGCTTTAAGTCAAGCTGACATACGGTTTGTTTTGAAGAATGTTTGGGGTCTGCAGAGATCTGGACCTGTATACGTCCTGGGAAGAGGGAAGGTCAGCCCTGGTGATCCTCTCTGCAGACCTGGATGAATTTCAGCTCTGCAGTTTTCTGAGCTGGTATTAAGGGAGTTTCTGGCCGATCAAACTGAGCTTTGTCTGATTGTGGTCATTACTTAAAAGCCTTCCACATCTCAGGGCTTAAATGTTTATTCTTAGCTCAGATTTTCAGGGTTTTGCCTTCAGACAACAGGGAAAAAAAGTTGTGATAAGACATCTTTTCTGATCTGATATGTCTTTCTTTTAGAAAAAGTACAAAGAAGATGGGAAAAGGAAGGCCTCCATCTCCCTGTACTCACAGCTTCCAGACACCCCAGAAATCCAGCATGCCCTGGAGGTGTCCCAGCTGCAGAGTGAGGTACCAACACCCACACAGTAGATGGGGAAGAGTCTGTATTTACGTAACACTTTGATCAAGTCCAAGAGTCATTCAGTCATTCACACACTGATGGTGATTAGCTTGAGTAAGGCCACAGATGCCCTGGGGCACGCTGACAGAAGTGTGGCCGCCTCACCATCACCACCCCTCAGTAGATCATGTGTAGGAAGTGTCTTGCCCAAGGATACAACGGCTGAGAAGGAATGGGAAGGAACTCCTGAATTTCGCCCACTAGTTGCAGACTAGAGTCAAACCTTTATGTTGTTGCAAATTTTAAGAAAAAAATTACACTATGGTTAGATAGCTAAATATTTAAGATATTATCCTAAATTTTAGCCAATCATCCAAATGTCCCAGAACATTCTCACAGGAATAATAAAAACCCAGCAGATCATCCCCACCATTTGGTTTGTTCCTGCAGTCAGACTGGAGGACGGTTCAGTCTCCTTCACATCTCGTCTGTCCTGCAGGTGAATTATCGCACCAAGCTGACGGGTAGAGGAGCTCCTTCCTCTCTGTACTCCCAGCTGCCTGACACCACAGAGATCCAGTTTGCCAGAGAGATGACAGAGCTCCACAGTGAGGTACAATAACACCATGCCATCTGCAAAAGCCCCTTTACAGCACACTTTGATAACATCCAAATAGATGATTTGGATTAAGCCTAATTTTGTTTCGTGTTTCCACTAAGCAGCCTGGCCTCTGTGCATCTTTTACCATATCCTGAATCAGGCGTTCTCCAGTCTTTCTGAGGCTTTTTCATTTTTTATCTGAATATTTGGGGATTTTATTTTACTATGATCGGTGCTTTCTACAGAAGCGTATTGCATTCACCAAAGAAAAAAAGAATCTGACAGCTTATCTCATAATTACGAGATCACTATCTCGTAATTGTGAGATTTTAACTCGTAATTTTGAGATAATATATCTTAATAATTGAGAGGATATCTCATAATTACAAGATAAAAGCTTATAATTATGGGATCAATATCTCATAATTGTAAGATTTTAACTCGTAATTGTGAGATATTTTCTCATAATTACGAGATCTTTTCTCGTAATTAAGAAATCATATCTAGTAATTATGAGAAAAGCTGATTTATTTTTCTTTGGTGAATGCTTCTGTAGATTTCAGATGGAACCTTTGAGTGTAGTTTAGACTATTTGATGAAATATTATGGTGTATCTGGAGAAGTTTCCTGAATAAATGGCTAAAAATTATTCCACTGAGTTTTTAATAAATGAGGAAAGTTTGATAGGAGGCTTTAAGGTTCAATTCTTAGTCAGAAAATTACTTAAATGACGTTCATGAATCAAATGTTTATTTAAGACAAACATCCAAAGAATCCAACATTGATTGAATAATCTGCCGGCTAACATGTTTTATGTCTTTTAAACATGATAGTTAGTAGTGTTGCGCAATATCGATACCAGTATCTGACTGGGCCCTAATCCAGCACTAAAATGGTGATATCAGCATACCATTACCATTTCGCTGTTTGTATGTCACTTGAACGCAGCCTACTCTCTTCCGACACTTACTAGTGTTAACTATCGCTTGTGAGAGTAATTTTACTTTCTTAATGTTGCACTAGTATTATACATGTTATATGAGTTCATAAAAGGTGCACTATTTTCGCATTTGAGAGCCAAAACTCAGGCTTTAAAAGAGATTATTAAATTATTGATGTAATTTTACTGTCTTAGTGTCGCACTACTATTCTACATATTATAATTCCACAAATGTTGCACTATTTTGGCCTTTGAGAGCCAAAAGTTTATTCAACTATTGTCACCCATTCCAGGCAATAAAAAGCTCTACTGGATTCACTTGGTTTTAGTCTTTTTCCTGCTTCACAAAGGTAGGCAGCAGCTTGACAAAAACATGATGGCAATTATTTTACATCCAAGTACTATGAAGTTCTTCATCTATACACACACACATCAATTTCAAACAGATGGTATCGGTATGGTATTGGTCAATACTGCACAGCCAGGTATCAAGTATTGGTATTGGCCAAAAAAAGGCATCGGAGCAACACTAATAATTAGGGATTTGTTTGGGATCTTGTGGAAGCATATTTTTCGTTGGCTTATTTGTGAGATAAAATATTTTGAGTGTGCCTTTCATTGGCCTAAATAAGGGTGATTGTTTAGAAGTCTTGTATCAGTCTGTATGCTGGAGTTAAGTTATGGAGTTAAGATTGGGTTTGACAGGAAGCAGTTGCCTCCCTACTCTAGACAAGGGTGAGGGGAGGGTCATGAGAGATAAGAATGAGTTCACACAGCCTCCTTCTTGCTGTGAATGGGAGACCTGTTTTGAGTGTTTATCTGGCAAAAATTTATGTCCTTGATGAATTTAAGTGTTTTTTCTTTGGAATCACCAACTTTTCGTGTGTGAGAAAGTTCTTTATGTAGGGTGTGGGATAGTTCCAAGGGAGAGTGTGGGTATTGGGAATTGCTGTATAAAAGCTTCACAGCCCTGTCTCTCTGTCTGAGGATGTTAAATACATTTGAATCTTGTTTCTAGCAAGAAATGCCTCTGTCTCAGCTTCCTAACTCCACAATCTCCTTTCAGAGTAAATATAAGGAGGGCAGCAGGAAGAGCCTCTCTCAGAGTTTTTACTCTCAGCTACCAGAAACAGCAGAGACCCAGTTTGCTAAAAGTGTTGCTGAGCTGCAGAGTCAGGTGAGATGAAGAGGACTGCAAGACCATGGAGATGTTTTAGGACTTTCTAATCCCCATCAAAGGTTAAAAATATGGTGTGTTTTTTTAGATGCGGTACAAGGAATCAGGGAAGAAAGCTGTGAACTCGTGTCTGTACTCTCTGCTCCCAGAAACCATAGAAACGGCTCGGGCAAAGGAAGTATCTGAGCTCTGCAGTGAGGTACAACACCTATAGAAAACCATCAGAAAGATGATTTTAATGCCAGATTGCATGTCTGATCATAAAATCTACATTCTAAATGTGTGGAAGTGGAATCTACTTTGCCTGGATTGTTATACTGTTAGAAAAACCAGTCAAGGTTTAAAATGCTTGAATGTTCCTTGAATTACTTGAATGGTAGACGCTCCTCTGCTCTGACCTTGAACTTCTGCATTTTTACTACTGTCGCAGCGGAAGTATAAAGAAGAAGGTTTGAAGGACATGAGCATCAACCTGTACTCTGTCCTGCCAGAGACCATTGAAACTCAACACGCTAAGGAGGCGTCCAGCCTGCAGAGCGAGGTACACTGCTCCGTCCGTTCCTCGCTCCAAACTCAGAACTTCCAACCTGATATTAAATAATAAACTGTGTTTGTGGCTATTTGAGGATAAAATATTCCTGTTTCCCTGCAGGGTTTTCTCCTTTTCCATATACATTTATGATCAGTATTAATGTGTCAGATACTTTTCAATGAATTGAAGTTTTTTCTATTAGAGGCAGCTCGATTTTCCTTTCGTTAAATAAGGGCTAACTGCACTTCTTTGAAAGACCGTGAGGTGAATTCACTAAGGTGTGCAGTTTGCTCTGTGTAACTCCTGTTTTGATTTCATACCTGCATATAAGATGTTCACATCCGGGTAAAAGAGATTCCAAATAACAATGGATTTATTTCCTGGTAAAACTAAGATTAAATAAATAAAAAATCAGGCTGTTTGGTTTGATATAATCTATTATGAAAAAAAATAATGCAGCCGTTTTTGGCATTTTCTTAACCATATTTAGTTACTTTATCACCATTTTTTTGTATGCCCTACCCTGCTAACATGAAACAATGAACTAAATATGATTTAAGTAAATGCCAAAAACTGTAAATGTTCTTAACTGAATAACTGAATAAATGATTATGCCTACAAACAATGTGAAGACATAGAGAGGAGTTTTTAAATGGCAGCACTGCTTTTAGGAGTAGATGTTTAGGTTGAGATTTAGATTAAAAGAACACATCCTAGGGTTTACCCCTATTTGTTTTATTTATAATTGATAGTTTGTTAGGAATATCAAGAAACAGTTTTTATAAATATATAATTTTTTTTTTTAATAAGACAATTATTTATACAGATCTTTTGGTCCAATAAAAAAATAAACAAACTACTGAACCTTTTCCTCTGGTTCTACTTGTTCTGGCTCTGTTCCACGACACTATTTGTTTTAGATGTTTTTGTTTCTGCTTTTTGACCCTTCTCTCTAATGAGACCCACTCTGGGGCTGAGAAGGGTGGAAAAAAGCCAAATAAAGATGGTGGAAACAGGGCAAAGATCCTATGATTGGTTTGACAGCTGGTAAAAAAAATAACTTTATATTGAAACTAAATTAGTATCTTTAAATCGAAAACAAAGTTTGAACTAAAGAGGATGATAATAGACAATTATAGGCTTTTCTGACACAAATGCAGCATCTTTCACTGATTTTTTTTTTTTTTAAACAGCCTGCCTGTACGATCAAGGAAGAAACTCAAATAAAAATGTAATTTGTACTTTGCAGGTTTGAGGTTTGCTGTGAATTAACGCATCATCTTCTCCTGCAGGTGAAATACAAGGAAGGTGTGAAGGAGGAGATTCAGAGCAGTTTGTACCATCGGCTGCCTGAGACCACGGAGACACAGCTGGCCAAACATCTGTCAGAGCTGCAGAGTGATGTACGCCTGTTTGGAGGAGAGATTTAGAGCAAAAAAACTGTTTTCCCCTTTGGGTTCTCTAGAAATGATCATATGGGTTCATCACACTTTAATTGTGTTTGCGTCTTTCTTGTAGCAGATATGAGGCTTTTAGTAAAGCTCCTTAATTTTCTAAACAAATTTAGTGAATGTTTAATTTATAGAGGAATCATAAATGGTAATATTGACCTAAAGACCACAGTCAGATTTATGAGTTAAAACCCAGTTAAACCTTTTTTATTAACATTTTGTCCTTGAACATTAATTGATGTAGCTTTCAGAAGGAACTGATTGCTTGGAATTAACTTTGGAAATTATTTTCGAATCATTTAACATGCTGCTTTATTCATATTTTTTGATTTTGCAGACAAAAAGAAATATTGTTAACACCAAAAAAAGGTCCTTCCAGACACTGGAATGACTGAGAAACTCTATAGAAATCCTGAATAATTACCATATTATATATATTTATATAGTAAAAGAATTAGAGTTGATGTGGTATATGCATTAAAATGTTTATTTGTGTGTGTTTAGGTAAAGTATAAAGAAGCAGGAAGGAAGCAGGCAAACAGCTGCCTTTATTCTCTGCTGCCTGTAACTCTGGAAACACAACATGCCAAAGAGTCTGCAGAGCTGCTGAGTGAGGTGAGAACCAGCTTTAACCCAAAGCTTTGGTTCAAAGCTGTCAGCATGGAGAACCTTCTCTGTATTCAGTGGGAGGTTTCTGTTCTAACATGTATGAATCTGATCAGGTAAAATACAAGGAGGGTGGGAAAAAGGAGCTGTCCAGCAGCCTTTACTCCACCATGCCTGAAACAGCAGAAACCAGCTTTGCCAGAGAGGTCAGCGACCTGCTGAGCGAGGTAAGGACAGGAAGCAGAAGATCCATCAGAGCTTCTAGGGCTTCAGATCTCTGAATGTTTACCTGAATGACAGGAAGATTCTGGATGCTACAACAGAACAATTAGACGTTTTAGTGTTTGATGTTTACATAGTTTTAAAATAGCGTTAGCAGCCTGACCTCTCTCTCTGAATACAATGTTTCTGGTTTATTTTGATTCTAGAGACAGAATGATGCTAATTAATGTTTTTTTTTTTTGTAAATAATCTGTTTAAACCTTCTTTAAGAGATTTGAATTATTTTCTTTTTGCGCCCAGAATTTCAAACAAACTTCTTAAATTTAAGCACATTGAATGGTTAGCTAATTACTGTCTTCACTTTTAGTCAGAGTCAGAACTAAAAGGTTCCAAGTTAGAAAAATATAGGAGATGAAGTTGGACTTCTTCTAGGAAAAGTAGAATATTTTTACACACTCAGGGCCTGATGTGTTTTTAGAACAGGTGCAGAGGTGTTTGCACACACAGAGCAGATCTACAGAGAAGATGCTAAGTATTTCAGTGCAATGCCAATTCACAACATGTCCCATCTGAAGAAGGGACTTTACATGATTTGCTTTTGCAAACCTCCCAAATTCATTGGGGGAGGATATGCTGAGGAAAACACTTACCATGGGCAGAGCTATTTTTCCAAATCTAAGGCTCCACTGCGGCCGGTACAAACTGAAACGTGAAACTAAAGCCTCATTTCCACTACCCTCTGAAAACAGATCCGTGCCGATCTTGGATCAGTTAAGCGTGCCGAGCTCGGTCCATTACGACCATTTACGCATCATGCTAGCACTCCTCATAGTGGCGATCTACGGTACTACTGCTCTCTAGAGGGAAACAAGCAAACCACCATGGCGGCGCCCGTAACATTTAGGAAGTTTTCAGAGAGTCAGACAAAGAAGGCAGCCTCTGGTTAGGCAGCCTTTCTTTGACAGAGTCAGCTTTTGGGACGTGGATACGACAAACAATAATCTAATCAGGGCTTACAGACGCAGGAAACGAGTTGAGGTTCATCACACTGCTAAGCAGAATCATTACTGGAAATCGTTTGGCAGGGTAGGGAAGCTTGGATTTTTATGAATGTCTGAAATTTTTATGATTATGGAGGCTGACTGTAAGGAGATGATGCGGTCTGCTCATGCGCTCTTTGTTATCTGTGAACCGAGCCAGAACTGAACCGTGCTGAGCCCTACTGATGAACTAGTACCAGTTTAGTTAGGTTCGGTTTTGTCTGGCACGGTCCGGTTCATAGGTGCGTGCCATTTACACTCAACAGTTATCTCGATTACCGTGCTCGGACCCATCTTGGCAAGGTTTCAAAAGGGTAGTGGAAATGGGGCTTTGCTGTGGTCTTTTTTTCCACAAAAGAATCAATGACTCAATGTCAGGGGATGGAGAGATACTCTGTGCACATAGAAACAGATTTGGAACGTCAAAAATAACAAAAGTAGAGGAATATTAATTAGCATGTAATAAAAAATATAACTGAAGCCCAACAAGGTAAGCAAAAAAAAACATGGAGATTGGTGAGTTCAAAGCACACAGCTCTTACTTGTCGCAGCACAGATTTTTTTCTTCCTTTCTCCTTCGATCCAACAGAGCATGAAGCCCAGTCATGGAGGGGGGGTCTTCGAAGGAGCTGGCCTATATTGGCTGGGTGAATTGGGACACACCATGTGGCACAATGCAGACCACTGACTCAGTGGCCATCAGAGCAGCATGTCAATCATTACCAGGCAGAGCAGCATGATTCATCCTTCATGACTCTAGAGTTGCTATCAGCCTTTGATGTAGCTGCTTGGACATGGTCACTCCTCCCATGAATCTCTCTGCTCTTTAGCTAAGCTGACTGAGGGCTATGAAATTTGCAGATGCTGAGCTTCAACTTGACCTCTGCAGCATGGCCGGTCCTATACAGGGGCCAACAGGGGCCAGTGCCCCTGTGGATCATGTCCTGGCCCCTGTTACTGAAGACATAATGCTTTGAAGAAATTCTAATGATGATATACACTGGAACAGACATGGTTACTGATAGCTCCTTTGGCTCTAGTTCATTTTTTTTCTTTACAAATTCTGTTTTACTAATTATTCAAAAACAATATGGTGATAGATTCAGTGTTATTGCAATAGAATCCCAGTTTTCATCTGCTAAATGTTTTTTTTTCAAAACAAATTTTAAAATTCTCAATTTTTTACAGCTGAATTTATCAGTTTTCCTTGAGTTTTTACAGCACTGGTGGCTCGTTTTTTTCCCAACAGTATGCTGACAGGAAAGAGGTTATGAGGGAGGGGGAGAGACATGCGGGAAAGGATCACAGCTGGTGTTTGAACCAGGGTCGCCCGTGTCAAGGACTAAGGCCTCCGTATATGGGTCATGCGCGCTAACCACTGGGCCGCCAAAGCATTCCCCTTATTCCTTGATTTCTAATTCATGTATATTAATCTATATCGACCTAATAAGACATCGCATTTTAATTAAACTTAACTGAATAGAAATTTCACTTCATGTAACTCTCTTAATATATTTGAATCCCTTGCCCAGTTTTTTATTTTTTGCTTTTCTGTTCCCCCATGAAAACACACTGGCCCCCTGGTACATTTTACAGAAATCTTATCATTTGTTGTTAGTGTGAAAATGCTTTATTGCGATAAGAATTTGGATCATGACAATGATAAACACTTCTGACGATGTTTGCAAACCCTCATGATTAAGTTAATTTGGGTATTAGTGTTTTTTTTTATTCAGTTAGATGATCTGTGTTTTCAAGTTCTGTAACTGCAGTGACATGCAGTCCCTGCTACACAACCAGAAATGGATGTGAGGAATCTTTGGATACTTTTTATCACCTTTTTTATGGTTATTGCAATAAAAACCTCAAAATAAAGTGGAAAAAGTCTAAATTAACCTTCCACTCTGTGTGATTTCTGCGTCGTCGTTTCTCAACTCAGTTTATGTGGTCGGCCGCCTACATATGGGTGGACTTCTATCATTCCCCGTCTTTAGTTCTGTGTTATGATGGCTAAAACTGTTTTACTGTAAAATATGAATTAGTGAGGAGCTTTTATATCTGGACACAAATCCAATTGGAATCCACTGACCATCCAGCAGCTCACTCACTGTTTAACATTTACCAGTAACCTGTGGTTCAGCATTGTACCAGAGATATCACCCCCATCCCACACAGCGATGAAGAAATAACACCTTATATGGTTAGAACTGTAGTTCTGTTCATCTTATTCAGAATCAGGTCACAGTGGCAACATCTCTATCATCAGAACTAGCTTTTTTTTTTTTGATTTTGTATTTAAATATGTAAGAGCCCGGGCGTAACTTCCTGCAGAGAGCTGCATCACTATCATCTCATCATTTCTGATGTCTCTATCATAAAATCGTCATCAAGCTCTGATTATCATCACAAAGATGATCAAAGAGATTATGTGAGTCACAGTCTTTTACATTTGCATTTTAATCCTGCTGAGACAATGCAGTCTGAATTAATAAGGTTCTGCTAACCGTCAGCAGTAATTAACAGGAGCAAATGCTCTTCCTATACAAATAAGGAAAACAAAGAACAGCAAAATTAAAACAAAAAATGTTTGAGTTAAAAAAAGAAATGGAAACCAGTTTATTAAAGAGGAAACTCATGTTTTTGTGTTGAAGGTTAAATATAAAGAGAACGGGATGAGGAGCACTGCTCAGAGTCTCTACAGTCAGCTGCCAGAAACCGCTGAGATGAAGTTTGCTAAAGATGTCGCTGAGCTGCAGAGCGAGGTGAGTGAAAAAAATGTACAATTGTGAGAAGAAAACAGATCGACCAACATTTCCTTTCTGGTTTTATTTAAGGTTCTTTAAAACTTTTGTAATGATTATCAAGGCGTTTTTACAGGAAACACACCACGATGCAGCTTTCTTTAGACCTTATATGTACAACAACAAATATAGTTTTATTGTCTTGTTATTTTAAGAAGTTGGTTTTTTTTGTGTACAGAAAAAAAACGTATTTTTTTCTTTGTTTTTTTAATGTAGATGAAATACAGACAGGGGAAAAAGGACGTTTCTCGCTCCCTGTATTCCACTCTGCCTGAGACGCTGGAAACGCTGCATGCTAAGGAGACGTCCGACCTGACCAGTGAGGTAACAGCTGGCTCTGATTAGGACCTTATGCTTGGTGGAAAGCAGGTGACGATGGTAGTTATTTAATGCTGGTGAAGATTCTCAATAATCCAGGTCATAGTCATTGCAAAGAAGTTAAATAATCCACTGAACGTTTCTCCAATGTAAAGATGAGAATATTCTTCACTGCGCTGAGCTGCATACACATTTAGCTCTGATCTTTATGTTGGAGAAACCAAACAACCTCTCCACAGACGCATGGCCCAACACAGGAGAGCGACCTCCTGCGGACAAGAGTCTACTGTCCACCTGCACCATAAGAGCTGGTTAGGTTATCCTCCTGCAGTAGTGTGTCGCTGTGAGCTTTGATTTATGCCCAATATTATAGAGTGTTCTTTCCTATGTTACTACCAACTAGCTGTGGGTCTAGATACGACTGAGGCGGTGAGGCAGTGGGGGCAAGCTTTTGCAACAACAGAGAGACATGAGGGTGAAAAAGAGCAGGGATCCAGGTGGAAAAAGGGTCCCAGCGTTCTCGCGCGCCTCGCTCTTCTAGCTGGTCCATCTTCATGAGTCGTTTTCCACAATGGCGGTCATACAAAAAAAACAACCTGGTATGGTACCAAACAGGAAATACACATAGTGTAGAGTGGATTTAGATTTGACCAATCAGAGGCCTCCTGTCTGCGACACTGTCTGTGGTCACCTACAATTTTGGAGAGGTGCAGCAGAGTGTCTGCGAAGGGGGCGGGGCATATCTGCGTTCACTGTGACACACGCAGACGACCTGGTTTCTGATCATAAACCAGCCTTTAAGAACAAAGGACACTCATTTTAGGACCAGAATGCTCACATTTTGGACAAAGGCAGCAGGTGGTTTGAAAGGGGTGTGAAGGAAGCCATTTATGTTAAAGGAATAGTACACCCAAAACATGATTAGCCTTCATTTTCTACTCACCCCCATGCTGAACAACACTCTGGAGTACTTTTTTGATATCTCAAATGCATCTGGAGATCTGGGAGGCTTCTTGCTGTCTGCTGACATTCAAATAATGGAGGTCTATGGCGCCCGAGACAGAAAGGTCCATAAAAGTCCACAAAAAACGTGTCAATATTCCTCCATACTGCTCGTCCAATGTATTCCAAGTGTCCTGAGTGGGTAGCGTCCAGAATTTACTCGAAACGAAGTCATTTAGAATGTTTTTAGAGCATAAACAGTAGTGTATAGGATTTCCTAAAAGCTCGTTCACGAGTCTACGGAAACCGCGGCAGACCAAACCAGATGAAAGTGCGCATTCAGCGTCTGCTCTGACGATAATGCAAGCGTAGGAGAAGAAATGTGCTGTTTACCTGTGCAAAGAAAGAAACAACGAAAGAAAAATGTCTGAGGACTTCAGTGTTGAGGAAGAGCATGAGTTCTTTGCCGAGCTGAATGCGCACTTTCATCTGGTTCGGTCTGCCGCGGTTTCCGTAGACTCGTGAACGCGCTTTCAGGAAATCCTATACACTAAATTCTGGATGCTACCCACTCAGGACACTTGGAATACATTGGACGAGTAGTATGGAGGAATATTGACACGTTTTTTGTGGACCTTTCTGTCTCGGGCACCATAGACCTCCATTATTTGAATGTCAGCAGACAGCAAGAAGCCTCCCAGATCTCCAGATGCATTTGAGATATCAAAAAAGTACTCCAGGGTGTTGTTCAGCATGGGGGTGAGTAGAAAATGAAGGCTAATCATGTTTTGGGTGTACTATTCCTTTAAGAGAGAAACACTAACCTCAGACAGAGGGGGTGGACTCAGGTCTCAAAAACCTACAGTACAGCAATAGAGTTGTTTCCTTCCCACTATCATTTCAGTCCTCATCACCATGCAGGGTACCAAAACAAGTTTCCTAGAGAGCCAGGCCAACGACAACCCAACGACTCCCCTTTTCAGAGGAATGGGCCAGTATTGGGTATTGCAGGTCAACAAAGCCCTAAACGATTCTCCATTATGAAGGACCTGTTTTTTTTCGGTTCAATTGGCATGTTTTCTAAGCCATACCAAGGCTTTGTTTGGCTACTCTATAAAGCCTGGAACTAAACGCTATTCCAGACATTTTGAATTGAGAAAGCTTCCTGGATTGGAAGCGAAATGTCTTTTAACTTGGAAACAAAATCTAGTGGTTTGTTTTTAACTTTTTTGGAAGGAGGTACTAATTTTAGATTTTCAGCAGTTATAGTTTTTATAAACCGTCAATAACTGCAAACATAAAAGAACAAATGTATATAAATTCTCTGTTATTTTATCCTTTTTATGTATTTACAATCATTAAAGCTTAATTCTATTGCTGTATTTAACTGAGTGAACCGAGCATTGAGCCCTGTGGAACACCATAGTTTATTAATGGGTTATTTTTTGTGTTTTTCTTCTTTGTGTTCAGCGAAAGTACAGGGAAGCTCTGAAGAAAGATCTTTCCTCCAGCCTCTTCCATCAACTGCCAGAGACGTTAGAGATGCTCCACGCTAAGGAAGTCTCTGAGATGCTTAGTGAGGTATCAGAGGAACCGATCAGAAAATAGGAATACTCCTGGATTTTCGATCAATAATTACATGTCTTAATCTCACCTTTCTCATCTTTGTTTTTCATTTTGCTTTTCAGGTGAAATATAAAGAAGATTGTAAGGAGATGAACATGAACATCTACTCAGTGCTGCCTGAGACCATGGACACTCGGCACGCTAAACAGGTGTCCGACCTGCAGAGTGAGGTATGCAGCGGAGGGACTCCTCTGGAAGAGTCATCTCCACTTTCTGTGTTTTGTCTTAAAGGTATAGAGGACAACCTTTTATTTCCGGGTGGATCATCTAAATAAGTGGTCCTCCTTACTGTCAATCATTCTGATGATATGTTTAAGTAAGGCTGTCGTACGTACTCGTCCGGTTAGCTATATTTTTCTGCGCATGCACACTTTCAGGCGTATATCTGTGGTGAGCTACGGTTTCAGACAGTCATTGCAGCTCACCTTTCTCAGCGCGGTTCTTTGAAAATGGCCGAGGGTCGTAAGAGAAAAAGTGTTGATAAAGAGTATAAGAAGGAAATAGGATATATCCCAGAATGCTTTGCACAGAGGGCTGTCCTCGCAAAGCATTATGGGATTTGCTGTCACAGAGGCTCGGTGTCAACATAGTCTGCCGCTACCCGACAGCGGCGACTAATTAAAGATGGTGCATGCACAACACGGAGGAGGAGGAGTTACGTGATCATCGGTGCAAAAAGCAGTGATCATCTGTCTGAACGGTCAGTTAACTGAGTTCACTATAAACTCCACTATATAGTCCCTGCTGTATGTGGACACAGTAAGCTTATATGAGCTATGAGAACAGCACATTTTAAACAGGGCGTGCACAGGGAGAAATGTGCCTGTGCATTCTCTCACAAGCACATTTTTTTTTTTTAAGTGGACAGGGTGGGTCTTTTAGAAATCCTCCACAAAACCTTTAAATCTCCAGTAAACTGAAAAATCATTTTAGTAACAAATTTATTGCAGAATTTCATAGCAGAAATCTGACATTAGAAATATTTTTTAGTAGCACTTAATGCTAAAAGATTAAAATGATTCAGTTTAAGGACAAATATATTTAGATTTCATTTGAAAACCTCCAACAATAAGGTGATTAATTTGATGACATCTATAAATGAAATCTGTGTTATTGTAGCATAAATGGGCTAATAAGCTACTAAAATAATTGATGCATGTTTTAGTTTCCAGTTAAATTAGTAAAGAAGTAAAAGCTTGCACTTGTCAGTTGAATGTTCTACTCATTGTCATTGATGCTCAAATATCATCACCAAGCCATGCGTGGTGATGATGATGATGATGATATGTTTTCATAAGTTTGCCATTTAATCATGATAATTATGTAAAATGTGTTGCAGTTTTCCATGAAGCATCTCTGTTGAAATATTTATTGCTCAAACATCACATTTTTATTGGTTTCTTTTCCTTTTATTTCCTTGAATGGTTCATCTGGTTTTTATTCTCATTTTAATTTCACCATTTTTCTGCCACAATAATTTAGTCCTGTGCATGAAGTTGGGTTCAAATACTTTTATCACACCATGTTAAAAGAAAGGGAAATTCCCATCCTCCTATCCCAGGTTAATGGAATAACTATGTTAATATGATTCAAATAAACCAACATAAAAAGGGATTGTTGAAGAAATCAAACCAACTTCATGGTAAACACAATACCATTAATATAGAGTTTATGTCTCAGTATCAGTGAGTTATTTAACAAGTTATACCTGCAAATCTTTACATCTTTGTTTTCTGTTAATAATCCATATCTGCCCTGGAGAAATACGTTTTACTGGTTTTCTATTCATTGATAATTGTGTGATTTCCCATCAGAAGCAGCTATTTCACTTTGTATTAAGGACTGAATGGTCTTTTCCTGCCAACCATTTTGTCTTTTATTTTTAGACGTTTTTATCCAATCAGCCTTTTTTTATGCAGATGGAAAGTGAAACAGCATAATGTGCTGAAGTTAATACCTTTTAGGATATATTGATAGGATGCATCATCTTTCAGGTGAAATACAAGGAAGGTGTGAAGGAGACGAATCAGAGCAGTTTGTACCATCAGCTGCCTGAGACCACGGAGACACAGCTGGCCAAACATCTGTCAGAGCTGCAAAGTGATGTACGCCCATAACCGCAATCATACATGCAAGCTTTACATAACATTTTAATAATAAACTAGATTTCTATGTATTTGAAGCTATGAAATCATCTGATCAGATGTAGTGAAAACTTTTTAAATCAGCCTAAAAAGTCTAAATGTGCATCAACAAAGAAGCACTAAGGAATGCATTCATGCAGGACTGTGGTTTAAATCTGCAGGTTAAATATAAGGAGGCTGGTAAGAAGGAGATGAAGACCAACCTTTACTCCCAGCTCCCCAACACCATAGAGATACAGCGAGCCAAAGAAGCTGCAGAGCTGCTCAATGAGGTAATGGACTGATCTTCCTCCTGGTTCAGTGTGTAAACCACAGCCTGTTTAACAACAGGAAAGAGGCTCATAATAAGGTTTCCATCACGCAAGAGGCGGACAGGTCGCCAGTCCATCGCCGGGCAACTGCACACACTCACACCTAAGGAGAATTTAGAGAAGCTAATTAACATAACATTCATGTTTTGGGCTGTGAGAGAGAAGCCAAGCATGATCAGCGAAAAACTCCATGCAGAAAGTACTCAGGCTGAGAATCGAGCCCAGAACCTTCTTGCTGCAAGGCAGCACACACTGCGCCACTGAGCAGCCCATGAGAAGGCTTCCATATATGATTAATACATTATTATCAATTCTGTCTCAGACGATGGGATTGGCCCAATATTGTCACATTTAAGAGATTATTTCAGACTAAGGCAGGAAGATTAATTGAGAACCTGCAGAGATCAAAATGTTACCATCTCAGCCGCAAGCTTTGAAAATCCACGCTTCAAAAAATGTAATCCAAAGAAGCCATTTTTCTTAAAATAAGTGCATTTTTTTCTTGAATTGAGGAGGTAAGTGAGACACTTTGCCAATGGAACAATATAATTTACATTTAGAATAAGAAAACACTAGTGCATTGTCTTTTTTCAAGTGCATATTATCTAATATCTTATTTTAAGATTGAACATATTAATTCCAGGGCATATGATCTTATTAACCTACTCAAATTAAGGGTAAATACACTTAATCTAAGACATTTTTACTAATTTTTATAACATTTTTACAGTGTACCTAGAAGCTTAACTATACATGGTTATTGAAAACATCACAAACGGTTTAGTATTTGGACATTTATCCTACTGATACTGACAGGTGGATGAAGTTTTGTTTTACTTTTACATAGAAAAGTTTGTGCTCAACCTTATGCTAAGTTTAGCTTAATATTAGGACCAGAATAAACCTTTAATATACTCATTGCCAAGGATCCTTCTTAAAGTTTAGGACCAACATTTCTGTTCAGGTCAAACGTTCTGATAGCAGGACAACAAAGGTAAGCCGACAATCTTAATTAAAAAGTGGTCTTAATAAAAAAAAAAAATGAAGATTTCTAATAAAAAAATGAACGACCATATTGAAAATGTAATGATGTCATGTAGAAATAAAAGAAACATTTTGAACACTTATAGCCTTTTACAATGATTTGACTTTTTTATTTGATGCTGAATCAAAGCTGCTATAATTCTCCTAGTATACAGTACTTAGAGAATTGTATCTGTAACAGTTATGGGCTAGGCAGCTGACTGCGATATCAGAAAAACAGTTCGTTAAGGAGCCTGAGGTGTGAATGAAAACACAAGGAAACTGTTTTAGTTTTTATGCAAGTGTATTATTGTTTTTCCCTGTAAACAGGGAAAAAATAAGGGGCAGGGAAAAAAAACAACAAACACCACAATTACAATTACAAATACACAAAAAAAAAAAAATCAATTAAAGAGTCCTAGGGGTCTTGTCCTTTTTTAGCTCGCCATCAGTTGTTCAGGATCTGAGGATTTGATCCATCATATATAAAAAAACCCGACCTAAAAGGCCAGAAAACCCATTAAGTGTTTTAACAAACACAAATGCAACAAATAAAGTCAATACAACTATCAAATTTCTGATAATTAAACATCTCAATCAGGTTAAATTAACCATAATTTAAATAAACAAAAAGAATAATCATTTCAAACTAATCAATTAAGCTTAAACTTGAAAAGTTGAAATCAAAGTTAACTTTCAAAATATCAAATAAAATAAATTAACTCAAATACTCAAGCAGTGTGAGAGAAAGAAATTAAATTAATATACTGCGCAATATCAATTTAAATGTAGCTACATGATCCTATTTTAACACATTTCATTTCACAAAGTGCCCAAACACACACCATACCAGCAGTTTAGTTACCTTAAAGCAGGGAGTGGGGCACACTCAACAGCGATCAGCTGTGACAGCCCAGGCACAACAGCAACTGTTCTAATAAAACAATGCTCCAATGAGCAATCAAGCAGCAATTGCATACCAATCTGATACTGCTATGCTAGGAACAAACTCACCAAGAGAGCAAATCAGTAGTTTCAGAGATTTGGATTATTTCCAGGGTGAAATGTTCAGCAGGATGCCAACAGCCAGCCACAATCACAGTGGAACAGGTGATGTAGTTTAACCTGGCTGGAGGCGGGGCTTTAAATAAGTTGAGGAGTTTGGGCAAAACAGGAAGTGGGCCCGCAAAAATAAAAGTCTTGATTGACTAATTGCGGGTTACATATCTCTACCAGAAATGTGTGTTTAGAGCCATCTTTGTCACAAAATGTATACATTATATGTATTATATTACACTTTAGATCACTAAGCAAGATCTAGACCTATAGAGGTGTACAGTGGGTAATGTACAGTATGTGTGACCTTATTGTGTTTGATTGAAATGAAACTTTTTTTTTTGGCAGTAGTCAAATAAATGGGACTGAGTTATAAACCCTGTGGAACACCACAAGTTAATATGCAGGTGTTATCTAGTATACTGGAAAATCTAAATCTAAATGAATAATTTTTTTCTTAAAATAAGTGCATTTGTTCTTGAATTGAGGAAGTAAGTGAGACACTTTGTCAATGGAACAAGACAATTTACATTTAAAATAAGAAGAAAGAATTGATTGTCTTATTTCAAATGCATATTTTCTAATTATCTTATTTCAAGAGTAAAAATTGGAAAATAATCTTATTTACCTTCCGAAATTAAGGGTAAATACACTTAATTCAAAAAATGCTGACTTATTTCTAGACTGTTGAGTGTAGACTAGCATAATAATGTTGGACATATGTTGCTGTTTTTAATGGTGAAGTTTTCTTGTGTAACATGTTTTTTTTTCTCCCCAAAGATCAAATACAAAGAAAATGGGAAGAAGGAAATGTCCAGCTCGTTGTATTCGACTCTGCCAGACACTTTAGAAACTAGCTTTGCCAGAGAGATGACTGAGATGCTGAGTGAGGTAAGCAAAGGCAACACTGGGTTTCAGATGATTGGGAGTGTTTGGTTGATTTTCTTTAATGTTTAATTACTAAATACAGAGTAATTTAATTACTCTGTATTTAAAGCTTCATTTTCTTATAGTTGATGGATTCAGCTAATTTTACAATAAAAAAGGCAGATTCTACGGTTGGGAAAAAAAAATCTCCAAATGTGTTAGATTTCTGTTTCTTTTTCTTTGTTTTTTTATCAACTCTGAAAATTATCTTTCAATGAACTGAAACTCTTGTAAATATATATTTTAAGCATCGACGGTCCTACAGGAAACAAAACTGCTTTTTAATTTGCTGAGTCAGGTTTAGTATCCTGAATCTTTGTTTCTCAAATGATTGGATAGAGATAGAATAAACACGAGGTTCCCCAAAACGGTTGGAAGGGCCTTAGAATGTGCTTCATTTGAGTTTATTCCCTTTTTAATAAATATATGATGCCTGTTATTTGACATATAATGTTTACTCAATGCTTTCTGATCGTTGTATTTTAAAATTTAGCATAAGAAACCGGATCAAAGACAAGAGCTTCTCAAATTCAGTGGGGTTTGCTATGATCACACTGGAAAAAAACAAAATCTAGATAAGTTTTTTTTTTTTTTTTTAAATAAGTGCATTTGTTCTTGGATTGAGGAGGTAAAAGAGACATCTTGCTATTGGAAAAAGACTATTTACACTTAAAACACAATTGCATTGTCCTATTTCATGTGCATGGTATATAATTATCTAATTTTAAGAGTAAAACGACTCATTCCATTAGCAAACTATCTCATTTACCTACTCAAATTTAGGGTAAATACAGTTAATTTAAGAAATCTTTACTTATTTTTTTTTGTGCAGTGACCAAAGACTGTTGCAAAGCAGTATGAGTCTTTGAATCTCATTTTATATTGGTCCCTTTTTGATCCAGAACAAGTACAAAGAGGAAGGAAGGAGGAACCTGTCTCAGAGTTTTTACTCTCAACTTCCAGAAACAGCAGAGACTCAGTTTGCTAAAGCCGTCTCTGACCTGCAAAGTGAGGTGAGGAGAAGATCATCCTGGTTAATATTCATTGTTACGTAATGAAAGAAATCAGACTGTCTCAGCTTCATATGTGAAATAAGCTCCTCATCATGCAGGGCAGGATAAACGAAGTTAGAATCCAGTCTCAGTCATCAGTTATGCAGATGACACACGTCTCCATGTAGGAGTTTTAGAAAAAAAACTGCTGCAGATAAAAATGTTTTAAACATGGAGGATCTCTTCTTTTGGTTCATGTTCAGATGAAGTACAGAGAAGCAGGAAAGAAAGAAGCGATGAACTCCCTGTACTCCTCTCTACCTGAGACCCTGGACACCTGTCATGCTAAAGAGGCGTCCCAGCTGCAGAGCCAGGTAAGCTCTGGTTCACCAACTGAACAAACCTACCATTAGATGAATTCAGTAATGAGACATACTGTACTGCCAATGATCCAAGAACTTGTTGAACTACCTGGAGCAGCAAAACTTTCCCAGCTTCACATCTTTCTAGAGAAATGTCGGCCCACTCTCTCTACTTTGCTTCACTTCGTTAAAAGTTGCAGCTATTTTCTCTACACAGTTCTCTAAGGGCTCCAGTATTCTAATAAACTTGAAGTCTGTACTTTGACTGGGCCATATTTAGCACCTTGATTCTTTGCTGTGTTTGGTAGCATTGTCCTGTTGATGGTTTAGGCAAATCTACAGCAGGTTGACACTGAAATCCTGCATCCTCTGTAACCGCTGTGCTGCGCTCCAGACCTCCTGCACAAAGCAAAGCCTTTATCCTCGGCTGTTCCTCCCATCTTGCTCTGCTCCAGCTTCCTCAAAGCTCAAGGCGAGCATGCGCGACATTATTATTAAATTCATAGGAGAAAAACATGCAGTGATGAACGCTTAACTTAATATAACATCATTAAACTTCACCATCAGCATCAATCACACACATTTCTGCCAAAACATTTTCTTTTTATTGCGTGTCTTTTAAATAGGGATAATTAGGATCATACTAAATGGGTTTGTTCTCTACATCCAAACTCAGCATCTCTTCATCTATGCCTGCAATAAGAAGTTGGTTTTGAAGTTTTGAGATTCGCTTTTAAGCCTCTTGGTATAACATTTATGCAGAAGGATCTTATGCAGAAGGATCTTATGCAGACGGATCTTATGCAGACGGATCTTATGCAGAAGGATCTTATGCAGAAGGATCTTATGCAGACGGATCTTATGCAGACGGATCTTATGCAGAAGGATCTTATGCAGACGGATCTTATGCAGACGGATCTTATGCAGAAGGATCTTATGCAGACGGATCTTGTGAGATCTCACAGTATTCCTTAGTCTTATTTGCGTTTGTATTGGCTTAGATGTTGACTCCTGGAAAGTTATGGCTTCAGTTATTCCTGAAATTGCCTTTGATTCATTTCCAGGTTGTTGAGAAGCAGCAGTTGCTTCTCTGAGGTTATTGCTGATGTCTTTCTGTCTTGGCATTGTGTTTCCACACAGCTGCATGCTTTGGATCAGCAGATCAGTTCCTTGGCCCCAATGATCGGGCAATCAGTGCCTTTAATCAGCAGCACCTGGTTGATGCTTTCACCTAGTTACCGTAGAAATAACCAATGATGACACTTTCTCACACCCCTAGACTTCATACAGTGTATATTTAAACAGTCTGTCATTTCTCCATTACCATTCATGAACTTCCGTTAGCCTTTAGCCCTTTATTCCACGAGCCTGGTGATTTAGCCTGCAGACACATTTACCTCCAGCAGTGGATCAAACCTGATTCACCGCAGTACGATGGTTGCTTTGGCTCCCAGAGTCACTCTGATCAGAACTAAAAGGTGCAGATTTCAGGTCTTTTCTTTAAAAGAAAAATCATTTGATTATAAGAGTGGGAGGGCTGTGAAATACCTAATGAACTGTAAAAGTTGATCAAATTCTTATTTTAATTTTTATTGATCATCTTATTCTTTTCATTGATGAGAAACCCTTATCTTATCAACCTCAAAAAGCTATGTAACGAGAAACCTAAACTGCAAATGTCATGAAAGGGGATGAAGAAATACTTATGTTTTCATTTATTGAATCTTTAATCAGAAAAACTCCCTTTAAGATGTTAAAATCTCCTTTTCTTCAAAGTCCTGCTCTTACGAAAGCAAATCTTCATTCAGCTTTTTTGTCTTTTTTGGATTTCTTTTATCCCTTTGTGGAGTTGACGAGGAAGCTGAGACTCTTGCAAGAGAAAATTTATTTAACGTCCTCAGACTGAGAGATAGAGCTCTGACCGGGACAAGCTCAGTACATAATTTTATACAGCAACTCCCAATACTCTCTTGGAACTATCCCACCCTTAGATAAAGAACTTTCTCACACCTGGACATTTGGAGGAAAAACAACTTGAATCATCAAGGTTGTTCGCTGTTAGGTTAATATATCTTTCACGGGCCAGATGGATCTCCTCAAAACATCAGTCCTCCCCTTCACACCATGAAGGAAGCTGTGTAACTCATTCTTTTCTCTCATGACCTTCGTTTGGAGCCTGTGAGGCTAAGAACAGACATACTTCAACATTTTTTACTCCACAACTTAATTAGCCTTTAGCTATTCATTCACTGTATTTAGTTGTGTTATTTTTCCTCCAGCTGACATACAAGCAGAATCAGAAGAAAGACGCCTCCAGTCTCTACCACCTGATGCCAGAAACCATCAATACTCAGTTTGTCCGACAGCAGATGGAGATGCTCAGTGAGGTGAGATTGATCAGATTTTCCTGGACTCACCCTAATTCCTGCCGGTTTAACTTCCATGACGAGTGGAAAAGCAGCCTCTGTCTCTCTGACTGTATTATTAACTGTAATGGACGGCCTCCCGTTCTCTTCTCTTGTTCTGCACCCGGTTTCCTAACAAGGTCAAATACAAAGAAGACGGGAAGAAAGAGATGAGCATGAACCTGTATTCTCTGCTTCCTGCGACACTGGAGAGCCAGCATGCTAAAGAGCTGATGGAGATGCAGAGCGAGGTGGGTGGACTGATGGGGCTGTGTTAGTGTCACCAGGGCCGCTTCCAGGCATAGTTCTATGAGAAAAGTAAAGGATAAGTCTTCAACTGTGCACGTTATGCTCCATATATGCTCTGGGTTTTGTTTCTATAAAAGTCTGAAGAGCTGAGCAGCTAATTTTCTTTGTATGTGATTTGGGGACAGATGCAAGTTTGTACTCCTTTTCTTTTTCATTAATTTTAGTTGCTTCATTCATTGCTAGTTGTTTATTATTGATTAAATGAAATAAAAATAGTATGTATTAAATTGTTACCAACCCTCCCCTAAGAGACTGCCCAGTAAATGGCCTGTACTTATTTAGCGCTTTTTCTAGTCAGGAGACTTGACCAAAGTGCTTTACATTACATTCAGTCATTCACCCATTGATGGTGGTGAGCTACATTGTAGCCACAGCTGCCCTGGGGCTCACTGACAGCACCAAGGCTGCCATACACTGGCACCACCGGGCGTCTGACCACCAACAGTAGGCAATAAAAGCTGGAGTCGGAGCTTGCACTCGAAAACCCTGTCGTCCCTGAAGCAAAGATCCTGCTTGAAGTGCTTTGTAGAACCGCCTTCAGTAAAAAGTTCAGTTTGGATCTTAAGTAGCTATTTTCAAAATGGGCTGCTACAGATGCACACATTATCATAAAATATGAAGTTCTTAAAGTGGTTATAAATGTATAAACAGGGATTTTAAAACAGAACTTTGAGGCTTTTCTCCCATTTACCCATATAAGGACCGTCCCACCTCGACTGAAAAGCCTTTTCGCTTTTGCAACAACCTAATTATGTGATTCTGCCTTTTCAGTAAAAAGCATAGCCTACAAGTGGTCAGTGATAAGCATATTGGCAAGGAAAGACAGTGAGAAGGGTGTGATTACTCTTGTTGAAAGGTTTGTTATTCAGTGGTATTATGATATAATGTTGATAAAATGTTGAGTAATATTCTTATGTTAAACAATTATTATGATAATTGAGTTTAAATTAATTTCAATTTGAGTTTATTTCTATAGCGCCAATTTACACGTCATCTCAAGGAACTTTACAGTTCAACCAGATCATCCAGTCAGATTGATTCAAAGTTTTCTATCTAAGGAAAACCAGCTGATTGCATCGACTCTCTGACTCTTCAGCAATCCCTCACACTAAGCATGCTTGTAGCGACAGCGGAGAGGAACAACTCCCTTTTAACAGGAAGAAACCTCCAGCAGAACCAGGCTCAGTGTGAGCGGCCATCTGCTGAGGCTGACTGGGGTTCAAGGAGACAGAAGCAGAGATACAAAAAGCAACTAGTAGGCAAATTAAAATTAAAGGGATATTAAAGTCAGACAACATCCTTTTAACACTTGTTGAGGGGGCATGGCATGGTGAGGTTTGGGAACTACTGATCTACAGCATCCATGCTGGATGTTCAGGTGCTCCCCAGCCTCAGACCTTCTGCAGACCCAAACATGTTTTTCTCTTTGATTGTCTTATATTCAGCTCCATCTTAAATTCTCCTATTTTCTCAGTAGCTTCCCACTCCCTTGTAAAGGCAAGAAGGCCCACAGGATGACGCTGCCACCACCATGTTTCTCTGGGGTGTTTTCAGAGTGGACATAATTTCTTATAGCTTTCTTTTTGCTGCTCTTAGTGAGCAACTAATTTCCTTCATAGATTCTTTCACATGAGCCTTTGATCTCTTAGGCTGCCCCAGATTTATAAACTATAATCCAGGCCTGGATTAGAGTAAAAAGGTTAAGTACACACACATTCAAAGTTTTTATCTCTGAAACATTTTCAAAAAAACTTATTTCTTCCTTTGCTCCACTTTGTCCCATAATTCCTGTTTCTTTTTTTTTTTCTTTTTTTTATGCATTTTTCTCTTTAGCCAGCATTTCTTTGCCACCATTATTTGTCTTTTAATTTATTTATTTATTGTAGTTTAGATTGTAATCAGACTGAATTTAAACTTATGGGGAGCCCAGACTGTTCAGGAGAGGATCATCAAAGTTAAACTGTTTTTACCCTTCAGGCGAAATACAAAGAAGCTAGTAAGAAAGAGACTTCCACTCCTCTGTACCGCACCCTGCCAGAAACTCTGGAGACGCAACACGCCAAGGAGGCGTCAAAGCTGCAAAGCCAGGTAGATGATCACTTCTTTGTCTTTAAAATGCTCAGTCTTTAAAATCCTCTGCTTCATGTTAGCAGCTTTGATATGAGGGTTTGATGAAGGGAAATAAATGAACACCTGACCTGTGATCACTGCATGCTCTAGATTATTACTCTGTTTGATAATCTGGGCTCCATTGTGTCTCCTAGCTGCTTTATAAAGAAGGCTTGAAGAAGGATCTGCAGTGTCCAGCTTACCACCAGCTTCCTGATACTCTGGAGACCCAGTTTGCCCGAGAGGTCGCCCACATCCAGAGCGAGGTACGAGCAAAGATACAGGAAACAACAATTCATTTAAATCAGCCAATAGACTGTTAGTAGATGGTTTAAAGCTGAGGTTTATTAAGGTTTAACTATTTCACTGATGACTCACGTCTGGTCCAGAAAGGCTGCAGCTGCATCATCACAATAATCCGCAACAATAACCTGCATCTCGTTTACTGATAATATTTGAAGCTTAGAGTAAAGTGATCAATAGTTTTACTGCTGCGATCATGAATGTGGCATTAAAATATGAAATCGGCTAATTTACACACAATCCATCTGTAAGCTGAAAGATTTAGGATTCATCTGTTGTTTGAGGAAGAAACGATGATTTTAGAGTTAATCTAAAATCAGACTTCAGACCCATCAGGTGCAGTCATTCAGTTTTACTGGTAGAGACAATTAGCAACTAGTTTATTTCCACTTTGGTGTTTAAACTGGTTATATGGAATCCCAATGCAAAAAATTTAAGTCTCAATTGGTCTTTTTGTTTTTATTAAAATAAGCGCATCTGTTCTTCAATAGAGGAGCTAAGTGAGAGACTTTGCCAATGACAATTTACATTGTCATTGGCAAAGACAATTTACATTTAAAATAAGAAAAGTATTTATAGTGCATAATATCTAGTTATCTTATTCTAAAAGTAAAAACAATAATTCCATCAGCAAATCATCTTATTTACCTGTTAAAATTAAGGAATAAATACACTTAATTTAAGACATTTTTACTCATTTTTAGATTGTTTTTGCAGTACAGGAGATTGTTTTATCCTCTGGTTTTATATTTCTGTATGCTGTTCTATCCCTTGTAGCTTCGTAAAGCAAAAAATAACTTTTGTAAAAGTAAATGAGTATTTTTTTTTACTTTTTATTAGTTTTTTAATATATTTTACAAATGATCCATCTAGCAGCAACATTTTGTGACAGACTGGTGCTGAAACTGGTTCTGTTTGATTGGTGATGGGTTGGTTTGAAGCAGGATCCAAATTAAAAGCTTAAAGTGGAGCCAAAAACAAACACGAAAATTAATATAAGAATTAGGGTTTGGGGAGAATATGATTGGAAATTAAATATCAGGCTGATGATAACCAACAAGGAGGAGGAGGGAAAGATGGAAACAGAACATCTGGATGGGCAACCTGACAGAAAATTGAGAGAAAATGTGGATCATTTTACAGCCTTTGACATTTTAAGCCTCTGCTGTTTTACCAATCCGTTCCAAAAAAAGTTAAAAAAGAATCCGGTGGACTTTGTTTCCAAGTTTGAAGGCGTTTCGCTTCCCATCCAGGAAGCTTGTTCAATTCAAAACGTCAGGAATAGCGTTGAGTTCGAGGTTTTATAGAGTGGACCAAAAACATTTTGTTTTGGCTTAGAAAACATGTAAATTGAACCGGACTAATCAGTCCGTCCCTTTGGAATGGAGGTCATTTGAGTTCTTTGTTAGCCTGTAATACCCGATACCTGTAGTCAGTCTGAAGCTGTTGGGAACGAGTCTTTGCAGTCTACATCTTAAATTGAAACAAAGATGGTGCCTATACTCTTATAAACCATCTCCTTTTAATCTCTCTAATTTCCTAATGTTCTGTGTTTCGCTTTGACAAACTTTGCTTTAAATAGATTTTCTGTTTTACTTTAACCCTAATCTGTCACATATTAAAGTTATCAATTGCATTCGGATCAGAACCACAGTATAAGGTCTTTGGCTAAGAATATAACATTAATGGAAATATATGTGTAGAAATATGGGTTTGAACAAACTGAGTCACAAACAAATCGCAGAAGGAAAACGTATTAAGTCAAATAGATGAAACAGATTCTAAACATGGCAGCTCGTCCTGCATTTAAAAAGATGAATCCTCCACCTGGTATTTCTGCCTGTGATTGTAGAACAAGTACAAAGAGGAGGGGAAGAAGATGTTGTCTCAGAGCGTTTACGCTCAGCTGCCAGAAACCAGCGAGACCAAGTTTGCTAAAGCCGTCTCTGAGCTGCAGAGTGAGGTGAGAGCAGACGGCTGAAGCCGGGAAACTCTGGGAGAGATGTGCAATAAAAAAGATTTGGTCCAACATCTTAATCTGATTCTGCTGCATGTTTAAGATGTTTAAACTCACAGGAACTTTGATTCTCAGACTAAATACAAGAAGTCAGGGAGGCGAGAGGCCGGCAGCAGTTTGTTCTCAGTGATGCCAGAAACCCTGGAGACCCAACATGCCAAGCAGGTTTCTCAGATCCAGAGCCAGGTAACACACACACACACACACACATACTCATTCTGCCATCGTAGTGAGGACCAGGTGTTGATTCCCATTGAACTCCCTGGATTTTCAGTCATTTTCAACCCTTTCTAAGCCCTATCCCTAAAACTAACCCGTAACCTTACCATTACCAATTCATATCTCACCCTAACCCTAATCAATTGACACCTTAGCCCTATACCTAACCATTAGCAAAATAGCATTTGAGGAATGGCAAAATGTCCTCACTTTGCAACAACTGGTCTTCAATTTGATGGTAAATTTGAAAAAATGGTCCTCGCTCTGAGGGCTGGACAGGTGTACAAACACACACACATCC
>NW_015151272.1:236140-236837 GCF_000732505.1 Cyprinodon variegatus | reverse complement strand
GTTAATAAATGCATTTTATTTATGAATTTTGATAAAAGTGACAGATTTTTTGTTCACTTTTTGTACTGTAATAGAAGAATGAATATGAATGAATGAATCTTCTATTTTTCTGCCTTTTTAATTGTTTTTATTGCCTCTAAACTGGGATGTGAGATTTCAAAATGAATTTTTACATCTGACCATGGCTCTAAAAAGAACCACTGATGCCGGATCGATCAGTAGGACCCAGAATACAGCTAAAGCTGCTGTTTCCTCACCGACCAGATGTCGTCCTTGCAGGTGAAATACAAAGAGGACCTTCAGAAGCAGCTGTCGTCCAGTTTGTTCTCCACCCTTCCTCAGACGCTGCAGACTGAACGGGCCAAAGAAGTCACAGAGCTCCAGAGTCAGGTGAAGAAAGCATCATCTGACCCACAGCTAATGAAGAGAATATATGGAAGAACAGCCGATTAAAAGCTGCTTTTACATCGTCTGATAAATTATCAGTGTTATCACCATGCAAACCTGGTGGGCACAGAAAGTCCAGCAGAGGCTTCTACTGAAGATCCCTCCTTTGGGTCAGTCCCCGTTATCTCTGCTTTCCTTTCCAACAGAGGATTACCATTAAACTCTCCTCAGGTCACAGTGAATGATGCATCCATACATTTATTGGGATGTTCTCTATAATCCTTTGCAGCTTTTTCTTTTCAAATGTTCA
>NW_015151272.1:229429-234119 GCF_000732505.1 Cyprinodon variegatus | reverse complement strand
AGATCCTCATCTAACGGACATGCAATGTTTTTAAAACCTAATGCATGTAGCGAACCTAGTGAATGATTTTGTTGTTTTATGCAAAAAAACACAACAAAAACCTAAGTCGCAAAATAAAACAGCATGCTTGGACGTAAGGAGAGCGGAGACAGAGGAAAATCAATATAATGCGTATTACTAAGGGTATGCTGGCCTGGCGCGGTACGCTAAACATCATGGGAGTGGGTGATGATGATTATTATGTATTGCACATTTGGATGCTGAAAATAAAATTAAACGTTTTAATCTTCTGATGCGTGACTTTACATACCTTCAAAGCCCAGATCAAAAATGACCTTTATGGAAATGCTTTCAGATGTGATTTTTAGTTATTTATGAATGTCCAGGGTAACATGTCTCTGAGTTGTGCTTTTAAGAATTACTTTCATGTCTGGAGTTATGAGTTTGAGTGTTTTTTTTTTCTAAAGCTAATGAGTACTAATGAATTCTTTTCTATGATGCAGGTGAAGTATAAGGAGGGCTGTCAGAAGGAGGCGTCCTCCTCCCTGTACCACCTCCTTCCAGAGACGCCTGAGATGCATCTGGCCAATCAGGTGTTGGACATGCAGAGCGAGGTGCAGCTACGTTCACTGAAACCCTTTGCTCCTCGTTTCCACCGCCGCTCCTCCATGTTTGCTGCTTCTTTTTCCTCTGCAGGTGAAGTACAAGAAAGAAATGGAAGATCTACCAAACACGCTTTACTCGCTGATGCCTGAAACTCTGGAGACGCAGTTTGTCAAAGAAATGGCGGAAATTCACAGTGAGGTAAAACCTGTTTTACTGATGTCCGCTATCTCTTATTGGAGGGAAATAAAAAGTCTGCTAGAGGATTAAAGATGTGTTTTTATGGAAGAGTATTAGGGCCACTGAAAAAATAAAAAAGGTTTACTTATTTTTAATTTTATTTCAGTATAAGAAAAGTTCTGAGTCAGAGTTCTGACTTTAATCTCAGAATCAGTTAACTTTGTTTTATTTTTTCAGTGGCTTTGAACTTCCATATGTTTTAAAACCGTTTTTAGCCTAAATATTACACATTATATGAATACGTAATATGTTCTTGGATTACCTTAAAAAAATAATAAAAATATTCCTTTGTTCTTCCTGTATTTTGTCTGGACATTTACTTTAAATATGGTTTGGAAAATGGTGAAGAAAAAAAGTTTTAGTTCTTTATTTAACTTCCCAAACAAACATGTTAAGTATGTTAGGGCGGCATGCTCAGATCTGATTGGTCCAGAGCTGATAAATCTGCTTGGTGATGTCACAGTGGTTTATCAGCCAGATAAAAAGGCTCCATAGAAAATGGAAGAGTTCACTGCAGAGTAGACTGAGGATGATGGTTAAAGCCTGCAGCTGAGTGAGGCTGCTGCTTTCTCTGCATCAGGTGAAGTACAAGCAGGAGGCGAAGGAGCAGACGTCTTCATCGCTTTACTCCAAACTGCCGGAAACTCTGGAGACGAGACATGCTAAAGAAGTGATGGAGCTGCAGAGTGAAGTGAGAGATCCTCCTTTCATATCTGGTCTTTTTCCCTCCTTAGTTCAACCTTTTTTTTACCCTTTTTTTCAGTATAAATCCATGTTATTTACCAGAAAAATAAATCACTATACAAATGAAAGAATCAACATTCACTCATCAAACATCTCTGCAGAATAGATTTCTAATCTGTGTCTCTGGATGTTTGTTTCCATCAGAAAAAATACACAGAAGAAGGAAGGAAGGAGATGATGTGTCCTCTGTACTCCCAGCTTCCTGAAACTGCTGAGACACAGTTTGCACGAGAGGTGACAGAAATCCTGAGCGAGGTGCGGCTCCTCAACTCAACTCAACTCAACTTTATTTATAAAGCGCTTTCAGTCAGCCAAAGCTAAAATCAAAGCGCTGTACAGGTCATTTGAGCAGATTGTAAAATACAATTATCACCACAACACAGGACAAACTCAAAGATTAAAAAAAACAGTAAGAGCAAAAAAGTTGAAGTCTCACTCAAAGGCCTGAGAGAAAAAGTGGGTCTTTAAAAGGGTTTTAAAAGAGCTGAGTGGAGTCCTCAGACTGCTGCTCTACTACAACCAAACTATATTTTAACCATATCTAATTCAATTCAGTTTAATTCAATTCAGTTTATCTATATAGCACCAATTCACAACACATGTCATCTCAAGGCACTTTACAGTTCACCAGATGATCCAGTCAAATTGATTCAAAGTTTTCTATCTAAGGAAAACGAGTTGATTCCATCAACTCATTGACTCGAATGCAATCCCTCACACTAAGCATGCTTGTAGCGACAGTGGAGAGGAAAAACTCTCTTTTAACAGGAAGAAACCTCCAGCAGAACCAGGCTCAGTGTGAGCGGCCATCTGCTGAGGCCCACTGGGGTTCAAGGAGACAGAAGCAGAGATATAGAAATCAACTGTAAAAGAAGAAATAAAAATGGGAGCAAAAACAAGTTATAGCTGATGTCTGTTTTAAATTCATGCTAAACAAATATATTTAGATATATATATAAAAAAAAGTGTAAAGAAATAAGTAATCCGGTGTAGGTACCATATCTGCTCAGGTCCTTCGCATGGCTGTGACTAGGGTTGCCAACACCTTGTGTGCCAGCTGACCTGGTGATATTTTTTTTAGCCCTACTTTGTTTGTGAAATGATTTTTTTTTTACTGTTTAACTCAAATCTGCATTGGATTAGATGCATATTTGTGAGTAACATGAACACATGGAAAACAAATGATTATCCTGCAATTGACTTTAATAGAAATTAAACTTTGCTGAATGAAATAAGTATCTTAAACATAAGCCTGTCCTGCTTAACTTCAAACTGTAAAAATGAATAGAAAACAAATAAATGGTGTACATTTTTGGTGCAACAGCAAACTTGTTAACATATTTGTGTCTTAAGTGCAATAACTGTAGGCTATGGTTGTAAAACAGAAAAAAAATCATTATGAGGATGAGGGGATTCTGGAACGTTACATATGTTATCAGCTCATTGGTCACAACGCAGGACAGGGCCCTGTAACAAATTTACCGTAAGTTTTGTATCTAATGTGCCCTTGTCTTTCATTTTCCATTAGTTTTTTACTGACTATTTTTTTACTGTCACAGTAATATGGGACAGAGTGTGTTCCTTTTCCACTAAATATGGGACAGGTACTTCTATTTCTAAATGCGGAACAATTCCGTTTTTTCAAGGGGCGGTTGGCAACCCCAACAGTGACGTTACGCTACAGGATTGGCTGAACGTTGCCACATGATGTAAAACATAGCGGTTGCCCAGACAACGACAATAACATCATGCAGCGTCCGTTAGCGTGTCTAATGACCGATGCAGTTTTACCTGATCGATAACAAAACTGTATTGGAAAATGTGACCAACATATGAAATCCCATGTGAAATTCATCTGATATTCATAGGACTTTATTTATAAGGGGAGATTGAAAGAAGAGTTATGGCTGCTCCAGTCTGTAGTCAAAAAACAAAGGTTTCAATTTACTGGTTCATCTTAGTTAAGACTCTTACCTATAGGTATGAAATACAGATTCTGGATATAAGCTTTTGCAGGACTCTATAAGTGAGGTTTGAAGTGCATTTATGGGGGGATAAATGTAGAGCTGCTGCCCCTCTGTATAGAAAGGAGTCATTTGATGAGGTTTAAGATTCTGATTAGGATGCTGCTCAGCTGGAGAGTTGATTCTGGAAGGACAAGGAAGTATGACCAGATAATAGCTTTGGACGGACACACAGATGGATGAGAATTGAAAATGTCTGTCTCTATATCTTTAGAACAAATATAAGGAAAGTGGGAAGAAGAGCCAGACTGTTAGCGCTTACTCCCAGCTACCAGAAACCAGTGAAATCCAGTTTGCCAAAGCTGTTTCAGAAATTCAAAGCGAGGTAAGTTTCATTATTCTGTCTTAGTTGGATGTCCTGTAAACCTTTATTATGTGTCTGTACCTTTAGATTCTCTGCTCACGTTTCAGGTCAAATATAAAGAAGCAGGACGAAAAGAAGCATCCAGCTCTCTGTACTCAAAGCTCCCTGAAACTCTGGAGACTAAACACGCCAAGGAAGCTTCACAGCTGCAGAGTCAGGTATCCCATCTGGTTGCCCTCTCTAAGGACGCCCTCCTTTCTGGTCAAGCTTTAAATGCTGTAAAATCTTTTCTCAGGTGAACTACAAACAGCCAATGAATGGGTCTCTGTATCATCATCTACCTGAGACCTCTGAGACGCGGCTGGCTAAGGAGCTGAGCGACGTTTGCAGTGAGGTAAAAGCTCAGTGAGGCGTCTCTGGTGGCTGGGACTGAAAGTGCTGCAGTCAGCTGTGATGCTTTATTTCCTCAGGTGAAATACAGAGAGGAGGGACAGAAGGAGATCAGCAAGAACCTGTTCTCACACCTCCCAGAGACGGCAGAGACGCAGTTCGCCAAGGAGATGTCAGAGATCCAGAGCCAGGTCCCTGAACGCACCATCCATCCATCCACCATTCCACCTATCACTATCCATCATCCATTCATCCATCCATCCATCATTTCATCCATAACTCTATCCACCATCCATTTATCCATTCATCATCCATCCATACATCATCCATCCATCCATCCATCATTCAAACCATCCATATATCATCCATACATCATCCATCCATC
>NW_015151272.1:223001-227346 GCF_000732505.1 Cyprinodon variegatus | reverse complement strand
AGGACTAATGAGCTGATTGGGAGCAGGTGTGGACAGAGAATTCTAGAAGGGAGCTGGGGTAAAGGAGACCAACACAAGAGGGCGACAGAGGGAACCAAAGAAATACCTAAGAACTCAAATACATCCAGAAAACACCAAAAAACAGGAATTAAATGAATGAAACTAGAAAACAAAGAAAAACATGAATCAAAGTGAAACTGAAAACCCCCAAAAAAACTTAAACAGAACCAAGACCGTGACAGGACTGAAATAAATATACTTTTTTTTATGCTCTTGCTTTAAAAAAAACTTAAATTCCAAGGTACTTCAAGTAAAAGTATGCAGATAAATGTCTCAAAAAACAAAGGCCCCATTAGAAAGCCCAGAGGAATGCCACTCCAAGATATCAGAATGAAATAAATCAGCTTTCAAACACGGACAATGTTTTAACTAAGCCTTTATCTTTGGCTTCACATCAAGTCAGTGAGAAAAAAACAACTGAAACATTTTTGATCTAAATCTAAAATCGAAACATCAGTAAAACATCATGAAGGACAGAATAAGCTGCTGAGGCGCTCCAACATGTTAACATGTAGATAAACTAGCTGCTGATTTCTATTCTGGTCTCATTATCTGAGACACTTTCAGAGCTGCTGGTAGCTTCTGCTCCTCACCGTCTGAGTTTGCTTTGTCCTTTCAGAGATTACAGCTGGATCGGCTCTCATCTGTTTGTTCCTGTCTCTGAGAACATGGAGTGATTCTCCCTGTTTCATGTTCTCCCTGCAGGTTAAATACAGGGAAGCAGGGAAGAAGGAGGCCAGCAGCTCTCTGTACCACCAACTGCCTGAAACTTTGGAGACGCGGCGTGTTAAAGAGGTTACTGAGCTGCAGAGCGAGGTACAATCATCTATTATTCACCGTCACTCATTCACTTTTTATCACTGAATATTGGAGCAAACATTTCAGAGAGACTGAAGCAGCTAGAGTTTATTTCTTGTTGTTTTACAGGCTTCTGTTGTTTTTTAGCCAATGAGGTTTAGACTTGTTTTTTGTGTAAAGTTGGAGCTGCAAACAAACTCAGTTTTCTCACTTTTCTCAGTTGTCTCAGTTTTCTCACTTTGCTGCACTTCCTTCAGAAAGAGTCGAGCCAGAACTAAAAGCAAGCTTTAATGACTGAGTCATATCGAGCACTTTGAAGACGCTCTGTGAATAACTTCATTTATCTGCCATGCTGTTTGTGGGAGGAAAAAAGCTTCTCCACATTTTCACTCTGAGGAACTAGAGCATTCATGTAAAATAATCAGACATTCTGGAGAAAAACTAGGAGAAATAACCATCAAATTGTTTTCCTGTGGTTTTCTAGACTCTCACTAAAGGTTAATATGTTCTTTCTGGGATCTAAAATGGAGACGATGACGACACCCTTTGGCTGAATCAAGCTCAGAGCAGAACATTTGTTTGCAGCCACAAAGTGATCCGCAACATTCTGATTTTTATCTGTTTAGTTGCAGAAAAACACAAAAAGCCTTCAGCTTAAACTTCCTGTGAGTGTAGTGATAAGAAGTCTGCTTCTTTAAGATTGTTTAGTGGATCTTGATGTTGTAATTGTTTATAATTCTGTTTCCACCTCTGGTATGAAATTCCTTCTGTACGATTAAAAAAAAACAATTACGTAATTAAATCAAGCTGCGTGTTAACAGCCATTGCAATTGGAAAATCTCATATGGAGAGAAAGGACAATTAGAAGAAATTAACTGATACAATTACTTTAGGCTTTGGCGCTCAGACCTCGGCAGGAAACATAGCACTGAATTATGATTGATATGCAGGAACAGTATTAAAGGATAGGGATGTTTCCCTCAGGCAGGGGGATTGTTAGGTATCCACTTATGGATGCCTAACAATGCATGCTAAACCCCATCATGCACCGCAACATATTTTTGTAAAATATTCAAACTTAAATTCGCCAAATGTAAGAGGAACATCCTAGTTTGGTTTAAAGAAAGATTTTTAGTTTTTATTATGATTTAGTTTGGTGCAAGGATTTTACAGTTTGAAGAAATAGAAAATTACACCATATGCAAACCGTCACAAAGATGTGCATGATAAGGAAGGGCTATATATACTGCATGCATCATACAGGTAGTTAACATTGGATTAGTTCTTCAGCTCCTTGAGTTATTTACTGTCACAGGTAGGAGCTTCGGCCGGAGTGTAAGTGTTGGGGCCGGTATGATTTAAGGAGGGCCGGCCCTCGAATGCTGAGATTAGGACCGGCCCACCGAGCAAATGCCTGGAATCACAGATCACCAGTCCCTGCCTGCCTCTAGGCCTTAAACTGGTGGTGGAGTGGAGATAGATGAAGTTGGTCAGTCTATAGACTGCTGGTTAGAGAGACGGTCTGCTGAGCTTTATGGGGAGATCCATTTGCGGATCAGAGGCCTTTTAAGATGAACTTTGGATGTTGATTGGCTTTCGTAGAGGCGTGGTTCAAAGCTGATTGGCTGTGTCGCAGGCGGATGAAGGCGAGTAATCAATTTATTTGGCTGAACTTCCTCCTAGGCTCCATTTCACAAACTTATGATGATTTATTGCAAATATACTTCTCTTTTAGGTTATAATATTTAGAGAATACATTTTTTATGTACTTTAGGTAAAAGTGTTCAACTATAATTCAGTCCCAAATACAAAGCCCTGAGGAATGCCACTCTAAATAATAAAATCTATAACATACATCATAACAAATCAGAACCCTGATTCCTTTAATCCAGAAACAATCTGGATGAATAGATCAGTTTAGTGAGGACTCAGCTGCTGAACCTCTGCTTCCTTTCAGAACAAGTACAAGGAGGGTGGGAAGAAGTCTATGTCGTGTAGTTTGTACGCTCAGCTGCCTCAGACTGCAGAGACGGAGCTCGCCGCCAAAGTGTCTGACCTGCTGAGTGAGGTAAAATACCAGGAAGTGGCTCTGCAGCGGGATGTTTGCTGCTTAGATCATCTCTCCAACAGCATCAAGGCGCTCTGACGCAACCTTTATCCCATTAAATTTGGTTTCTATTTCAGCTTTCTGCTCCATCATCTTTTTCTCCTTTCCTGCAGAATAAATATAAAGAGGATGGTTTGAAGAGCCTCTCCCATAGCCTTTATTCTCAGCTGCCTGAAACCACTGAGACTACCTTCGCTAAAACTGTCTCTGAGCTGCAAAGTGAGGTAAAAGTAATTTGATGTTTTGCTATTTAGTATAAACAGCCTTACAATCATGTTTAGGTGCCAAAGCTGGAATTTTATCAGCTTTTTTGATTGATTTCTTCAGGCTAAATACAAGGAGGTGAGCAGAAAGGAGGCGAGCAGCTGCCTGTACCACCAGCTGTCTGAAACCCTCGAGACGCGACATGCTAAAGAAGCCACTGAGCTGCAGAGTCAGGTAGAGACGCAGAGCTGCTGTTACAGCAGAGCGAACCGGCGCTGAGTTCTGGGCAAAATTAGGGCTACAAAACAGGATTAATTGGTAGTTGCTTAATCTATAGATTATTTTTAGATTATTAATTAGATAGCAAAATGTGCCTTAAAGATGATTTTATACAGAATTTCACCCAGATATAGCTTAAACTATTGGATAGTATAGGGTTTTTATTCTAAGCTCTAAGTGTTTATAGATTTTAACAATTTCAGCATAATTACTGCTCTGGGTGTCATGATGGGTCTTAAGTTCTTAGCCCACATGCAGAACACAATGGAGGCTGATGAAAGTTTTAACAGAGTTTATTGAATTGCACAAAACACAAAATCATGAACAGGATCAGGAACTGGTCCAGGCTGGTTCCCTGAGGTCTGCAGAGATGATAGTTTGATTAGGAAGCTGGTTGATGAGTTTTGAGTTTTAGATAATTCAGGATTATAACTTGATGGAGTCCGGGTTTCTCTTTGAGAGAGAGAGGGAACTGTTGGGTCCAGAGACTGTTTGTTCAGCAGAGTTCAAGAGCAGCTGCAGCGTCTAGCTTCTGACTTTAAAGGCAGACCTTGATCAGAGTTTCCAGCTCTTAGCCAAGAGCAGCTGGGGAATCCACTTAGGAATCTTCAGGTTTGGCTCACGAGGGCAATCACGGCAGGTTAAGCTCATCCAGAGCTTCAGGTAGAGACAGGTTTCCTGTGAGGCAAAAACAAGAGAGAATTAGAATCAGATCTCTCTCAAAAGAAAGCAAAGATAATTCAGGTTCGTGGCTCAGGTCGCTAACCAAACTAGGTCAACACTGCGGCGTTGAAGCAAGGTCTGGCAGCTGGTTATAAAGGGCAGGTCTCTTGATGAGAAGATGCGTCTCAGGTGTGAGACATATATATATATATATATATATATATATATATATAT
>NW_015151272.1:204738-221649 GCF_000732505.1 Cyprinodon variegatus | reverse complement strand
TTCTTTTTTTTTTTATTTTTTTTAACCCTTTTCGTTTAAAACTTTAAATAAATCCAAAGCCCACTGTAGCTGAAAAACCAACTCTTTGAGTCATAAGATGCATGTTTTTCTGTTTAAATTATATCCTGCTTCCATAGTTTATGGCCACCGTAGTTTGTTTTCCTGAAAAACACCTTTTTTGCAGACATCTCTGAAGAGATTCTCCTATAATCAGTGGCGGTTCTAGACCAAATGTACCAAAGGACAAGGAGGGGGCCAACATGTTTTCATGGGGGATTAGAAAAGCATGAATTAAAAAACAGGGCAAGAGATTCAAATATATTAAGATAGCTGAAAGAACTGACATTTTTATTCAGTTAGGTTTAATTAAAATTCTTATTAGGTCAATATACATTCAGGATTTTAGAATTAAACATATTTTTGAATTAATTTAAGTTAAAATAACCGTTTTCTATAAAGTCTGAATTAAAACTCAAGAAAAACTGATAAATTCAGCTTTAAAAATTAGAGTATCTTTTTTTATTTGTTTTGAAAAAAAAACATTTAGCAGATGAAAACTGGGATCCTATCTCAATACTACTGAAGCTATCACCTTATTATTTTCAAATAATTAGTAAAACTGAATTTGTAAAGAAAAAAATGAAAGAAATAGATCCAAAGAATCAGTAACCATGTCTGTTTTGGTGCATATCATCATTAGAATTTCTTTGATATTGTCTTTTCTTTTCTAACTTTCTTTGAGTTACTTTAAAGTACAGTGGCCAGTACATGATCTACAGGGGTACTGGCCCCCGTTGGCCCCTGTCTAGAACCGGCTATGCCTATAATGCAGTAGAAGATTTGTTCCTAGCCAGTGTTTGCTAAAGTAATAAAAAGGCAGGAGTAAAAGCAGCACAGTGACAGCTGGCTAAATGGTGATATTTGCACGTTACAGGTGAAGGACTGGCAAACACTGTGAACAATAGATTTGTTTTTCACCAATGCTGACATGTCCATCATCTCCAGGTGAAATACAGAGACGCTAAAAAGGAGCTTAACACCAACCTGTACTCTCAGCTGCCAGAGACGGACCAGATGAAGTTTGCCAAAGCTGTCATGGAGCTGCAGAGTGAGGTAGGGGGAAACTCCTGTTTTTAATGGGAGTAAAGCTTCATTTCACTCTATTAATGTGATTTTTTTTTTAATCTTGTGTTTTTCCAGAACAAATACAAGCAGAAAGGAAGGCAGGAGATCAGCAGTACTGTTTTCCACCAAATGCCTGAAACCAAGGAGATGGAGTTTTTCAAACAGATCTCAGAACTGCAGAGCGAAGTAAGACGGGGGACAATATTTCTGCTCAGATTCATTTAGCATAAAATCTGATATTTGCAAAATGTTTTAATGGTATTAACACATTTTTTCTTTTTACTTTTTATTTGTATTTTTCTTGAAAACAAACAAACAAAGGTGCACTGCTCAAAAGAGCATGACAAATATAAATAACTGAGACTTCAAACCTTTTCTTATATTCATGCCAATTAGACCTACGTTGCATAAAAACATGTCCTCTTAGCCATAGAAAGTAAGTCTGTCTCTCCATTGAATATATATTTTTTTATATATATTGTATATTTTTTTATATATTTTTTTTGCCAGTTTCTTGTAATAAACTTTTTCGACGCAGTCATTAGAATTTTGAAGAGGTATCTGTCATTTGTTGGGAATGACTCCATGGGTAGCAGACCCAACAGAAAGATCTTGGGATCCTTAGGAATGGCATAAGCAAGATTTCATCTTGTGGGCTTAGAGATACTGTCCCAGAATGACACTATAACAACTATTGCTGCAACCAACAATTATTTTGCAATTCATATAATCAGTTGATTATTTTTAGGATTAATCGAATCAATCGGATAGTATAATGTTCCTTAAAGAAGACTTTTTACAAAATTAAACCAAGTGAAACTAAAACAATTCCATATTAACGTAGTGTATTGACAGAAGAAAAAGCTTTTTTATCTTAAATGCAAAATGTTTATATATTTGTTTTACGATATTGGATGTAATTGCTGCACAAATTACTAAATTAGTTGACAATTATTGCACTAATCGATTAATCACGAAGAAGAATTTGTGAACTTGTGTTGATTAGCCCTAACAATAATGAAATTAAAATCCAAATACAGGTAATAGTTAAATAAAAAAGTTAATATCATTTCCCAAAATATTCATAAGAAATTTATAAATTGTGCAAAGTATTTTTAATACATTTTTTTCTAAATCTCGCTCTCGCCACATACAGTGTGTTGTTTACAAATTAATTTTAATGTTAACTTTTGGCTTTTTTTTCTATTGTAGTCAAAGTATAAAAAGGACTTGGAGGATTTGTCCAACACTCTGTACTCGCTGCTGCCTGAAACTCAGCAGACACAGTTTGTTAAAGAGATGGGAGAGACTCACAGTGAGGTATGTTCATACAATACAATATTATTTAGGTTTGTTACTATGAGAAACAAAGAAACTAAAATAATATCATGATGTTTACCTGAGAGGTCTGTTTAATGTAATTAAATTAATGTAATTGCAGACTAAAAAGAATATATAAAAGTATACTACTAATAGTTATGAGTATCATATCAGTATGAGTATGTACGTATATCAGTTAAACTGCCTTAAAATGTATTCTTTAGGTAAAAAGAGAACAGTGTCATCGGCAAATGTGTTGACATGTCCATGTTTAACTGGTTTATTTTTTATTTTTTTTGCAATGAACTTAACAAATAAAAAATCTATATTTCTAAGCAAAACAAAAAACAAAAAAAAACAGAGACTAGTCTATATGTATAGCACAGTTTAGTACATGGCCAATTCAAAGTGCTTTACATGAATTAGAGAATACATAAAAAAATAAAAGCAGAATAAAAGCAAATAAAGATAAAAAAAAAAATGAAAACAAATAAAGCAATTGGACCACAACCTTCAACTAATAATACCTCAGTTAACAGTATAACTTCAATAGTCAAAGGCAGCTCTAAACTAATGGGTGTTTAACTTCAAAGAACTCAGCCTTTCAGCTCTTTTCCAGTCATCTGGGAGTTTGTTCCAGATCAGTGGAACATAGATGCTGCTTCTCCGTGTTTGGTTCTAGGTCTGAGTGGACAGAGTAGGCTGGAACTAGAAGACCTGAGTGGTGTGGGAGGTTGATCCACTGACAACAGGTTTTTTATGTATTGAGGTGCTGATCTATTCAGTGATTTCTAGACTAACAGAAGGATTTTAAAGTCTATTCTCTGAGCTACAGGAAGCCAGTGGAAGGAGTTTAGAACCAGGCTGATGTTCTCTACTTTCTTAGTTCTAGTGAGTACGCAGGCAGCAGAGTTTTGGATCAGCTGCAGCTGTCTGATGGATTTGTTAGGCAAACCTATGAAGACACTGATGCAGTAATCAACTCTACTAAATATAAATGCATGAATGAGTTTTTTTAGATTGGAAATTAGTCCTTTAATCCTGTAAATGTTCTACAAGTGATAAAAGGCTGACTTAGTAACTGCCTCTGAAGGTTCAGGTCTGAATCCATCATGACACAAAGATTTCTGCCATAATCAGTAGTTTCTAGCTGTATTAGCTGAAGCTGTGAGCTAACTCTGGATCAGTGCTCCTTAGGTCAGAAAAGCATTACTTCAGTTTTGTTTTTATTCAGTTGGAGATAAAATGGCTATTTGACAGCTACCATTGTTAAAGTCTGAGGATGTTCAGTCCTCACCATCCCCTTGGACTCCATCTTCCGCTTCATTTTCCTCGTTGATGAGGCATCAGGCTCAAATATTTAAGGCAGCAGCTGCAGGACCAGTTAATCGATTGGATTCTGTTTGTCATCTGTTTAAATATGCTCACTCAATGATTCATAAAAAATCATTGAGAAATCGCTATTGGACCGTTTCAGTGTGTATATCGGCCATGTTGGCTAGCCAATGTCCCGGAATGACATCACACTTCCAGGTTTGGTTTGGACAAAAGAAAATGAAGCAGAAAAAACTTTTTTTTTCTTAAAGAAAAGTTTGTTTTTAATCACTAGTATCTGAATATCTACCGACTCTAGCATAGATCTCTTTCAATAAAACATTTCACTCCATTTTTAACTATAAAATTATGTCTTATTTTGTCCTTGTAACCAATGCAGGTAAACAACAGTGAATAAATAAAAGTCACTATTTACAGTATTTTCACATTAGATGATACATTTTTGCTCCTGGTGGTATTTTAGCATAGCTGTCAAATCTCCGCCTTTGGCTTGAAACTACCGTGTTTTTCTCCTGTTTCCCACACTCCTCACATATTAGCAGTCTCCCTTAGATTCCCTGCATTATTGGATTATAAAATTATATAAAAAAAAACATTGATCTGCCTAGCTAGCTTCTGATCAAGTTACTGCAGTTTGCAATTCATTGGCAAGTGTTTATTTTAGATTTGTTGTTCATGTCTTGAAATATAATAGATACTATAGCCTGGATGCTTTAGTCGGAGGGTTCGCAGCGAATGTCATATAATGTCCCTTATTTTCAAATCTAAACCATGATAGGTATGAAATGTGTTTTTGTTTGTTTTCTTTCAGAATAAGTACAAGGAGGCCAGTAAAAAGGAACTGGTTCAGTCTCTGTACTCCCACCTTCCTGAAACCAAAGAAACTCAACATGCAAAGCAGCAATCTCAGCTGCACAGTGAGGTAGGTTCAACCCACGCCTCCTTTCCTCATTCAGTTTTATATCTGCTATTTCTATTTGTCCTTTATTGTGTCTCACATTTAAATACATTTTCAGTCATCTCAAATTCTGTGACTAAAATGTTTCTGTTTTTACTCAAACTGCTGTAAAAGGGATTCATAATTATATTCTGCACTGCAAAAAAATGTAAATCTCAATTAGTTATTTTTTCTTAAATAAAGTGCATTTTTCTTCAATTAAGGAGGTAACTGCAACACTTTGCCAATCAAATAAGAAAATTTACATTTAAAATAAGACAAAAACTATCGCATTGTCTTATTTCAACTGTGTAATATCTAGTTATCTTATTTTAAGAGTTAAAATACTCATTCCATTGGCAAATCATCTTATTTACCTACTCAAATTAAGGGTAAAAACACCTACTTTTAGACTTTTTTACTCATTTTTAGATCATTTTTGCAGTGTTTATTAAGAGTTTTTTTTTTATAAAAAAACTGGAAGAACATTCTAGAAATAAGTAAAGATTTCTTAAAATAATTGTATTAACGCTTAATTTCAGTAGGTAAATAAGATGATTTGCCAATGTAATTAGCATTGTTACTCTTAAAATAAAATCCACTTGAAATAAGGCAATGCAATTGTGTTTTCTTATTTTAAGTGTAAATTATCTTGCTCTATTGGAAAAATGTCTCTTTTACCTCCTCAGTCCAAGAACAAATGCACTTATTTTAAGAAAAAAAAAGACTTATCTAGATCTTGATGTTTCCAGTGTAATAGTGATGTTCATAACCTTCAGGGAAAGATGCTGGAACCTTCCAGGTCATCAATGTGTTGGTTTGTTGCAGAAAGCTTACAGGGAGGAGGGGAAGAAAGAAGCAGGTCACTGTCTGTACGCTCAGATGCCCCAAACCATCGAAACCGTCTTTGCAAAGGAGGTGACCAAAGCCCAGAGCGATGTAAGTCCCTGCAGCACTTCACATGTTTCAGACACACGATAAACATTCAGGCTTTATCCTCTGTTATTGATTAAAGGCATATTTAATGTGCTGGGTCAGTTTTGAATAAACACAGGGATTAGGTTGGGATTTCTTCTCTGTTCTCTCACATCTCAACTAGCAGATCTTCTGGATGTTGGTGGAGAGGCTGCATTCAGTCTGAAAAATTAAGGTGGCTAAACGTCTGACCCAAATTAAACATGTGAATTAATTACAAGCTGCTGTACGCTCATCTTTCAGCTCTATGCCTCATTAGCTTCCCCTCCCCCACCTCCAAGGAGAAAACAATCAGAAAAACAGTCAGAAACTCAAATATTTAAAATAGTTTATAGGAAACCGGAGGTGAAGTTCTAAGGAGTTTGTGTGAATAGTAAGAAGTGAAGAAGGTTGTTAAAGAGATGGGAGAGACTCACAGTGATGGAGGGTCTTTAAACAGCCCCCCTCCCACTGCTGGGGGGGTGATGTGAGCTTTGGTGTTATTTTATCTGGTGAAGCTTGAACAGAGGGAGCAGCTGCTTCCACAGCCTGGAGCCACAGACGGTGACCTACTGACCAAAGCGCCCACGGAGAGCAGACACTAATGCACAGATTCGTACACATCCCTTTGATTCAGCAGCTTTTTGTTTGTAGTTGCTAAAGCACTGCAGGACTGATTGTTCTAGGGAAGATCAGAGAGGCTAGAATTATTGGCATCTCTAAAAAAAATGTAATATAGTGAAAGGAATAAAATTATGATCTTTTTATGTCTAAAACATTTTAATCGATCACCTATGACTTCCTATGATAGGATCTGACACATCATGAGTTTTTTCCAGTCTTTAAAATGTGAAAGGCATGAAAGCCTAATGATCTTCTTTATTTATTTATTTTTTTTATTTATTTTAAACCAATTGTTTATCACCACAGCACAGAGATGTTAGTAATGATCGGAGCTTCTGGTCCACACATGAGGACAGCTGTTTGGTGTCGCCCAGAGGCCGTGATATTAAAGCTGTTAAACTGGGACGCAGGCCTGATGCTTTACTGGTTTCATGTCACCTGACTGAGCAATGCAGCGCTAACTGGAGCGTATAACGGCAGTTCAGACAGCCCCTCTGTCTGCTGCAAGAAAGCTTCTCCTAAATGATTTCAACAGGAGTTTCTGCTTAATGTGGGAGCGAATGCTCCTCAGGTCTAATGGTTGCTGCCAAACTCTCCTCAGTGTTCTCAGCAGTTCAGTTGGTCCCCCATGTTTTCCTCACTGTGGTTAATACCCTCGTTATTTCCTTTCTTTAATGCCTAATTTTTCTGCCTCACTGCAGAAGTTCTATAAAGAGAAGTATAACCGTGAGAAGGGGAAGTCTGACTACAGCAACATGAAGACGCTGCCTGAGGTGGAGCACGCCATGGAGGTCAACAGGAACCAGAGCGATGTAAAGCTGCTGCACACCCACGCTGCATTAGCCATGCAGAACCAGGCTGTTACTAAACAGGCAGCTTTTTATTTAGCCCAATAATCACATACCGCCATGTTTCTATCTTTCCTCTGCTACTGTAGCCTTCTAATATCTTTGTTTTATGAGTGGATTCAGCGACTCACATTTATTAGAGCACAATTTGCAAAGAACGGTTCTTTTATTGTAGCGGCTCAGTAATTTTTTTTAAATTAAGGAAATCCATCTTATGTTTAGAAACAAATTTCATTGATTATCTCAGTACTTGTGAATCCTGTAAAGTTGATATACCTGTAGTGATTTTGTTAGTTCTATATGTCTTCATTGACATTAAGGTGATTCATGTCTCTAGGAACTTTTCATCAGTCACCTAGGATTTCTCATTTGCCTGGGGAATGTAACTCAGAGGCTCATTTCTCCTCAGCACTTCTCACAGTAGGAAAAAATCAATGCAGAGGCAGGAAATATAAGAGTTGCATGAAAGTGATTTGTAGCTTCAAACTTAAAGTGATTGTTTTTCCATTATTGTTGCAAATAACACTTTTTGTGACTGAAAATTTGAAAAAAGGAAAAAGGCAACCTATAAATGGCCCTTGGAAAGGCTTTCAGAGTCACTTTGCTGTTTTCTTAGACATAATTTTTTCATTTCTTTTTCAATTGCCATTTTCAAACTGAATTAATTATATATATTAGAGGGAAAGGTTGCTCACCCTCAGTAGGGCAGAGTGGCACAGGAAGAGAGGCAAGGAGAAGGCCCGCAAACGCAGGTCCTTCATCGCAAACCCATTTGGATTTGCAAAGAAGCTGCTGGGAGAGAAACACAGTGGTCAGCTCTCATGTCTGAAGGAAGACATCAACCACCACTTAAGGAACACTTACAGTGACGGCATGAGAGACCAAGACCTTGGCCACTGTGAAGCCCTGATATGCCCACCTGAACCCAGTACTCTTTTTGACACCAGAACACCCACCTTTAAGGAGGTCAAAGAGGTAATCAAAGCATCAAGAGCGGCATCAGCACTAGGCCCCAGTGGAGTCTCTTACAAGGTCTTCAAACATTGCCCCTGCCTGCTGGAGTGTCTGTGGAAGATCTTCAGAGTGATCTGGAAAAGACGGAAGGTGCCCCAGATGTGGAAGCATGCAGAGGGAGTATGGATTCCTAAAGAGGAGAATGCGAGGAACATCGAGCAGTTCAGATCAATCTCCCTCTTCAGCGTGTAGTGAAAGGCCTTCTTCAAGGTAGTTTCCAACCGCCTCATGGGATTTCTGCTGAAGAATACCTACATCAATACATCTTTGCAAAAGGGGGGTGTGCCAGGAGTCCCGGAGTATATCGAGCACACTGGTGTAGTGACACAGCTGATCCGGGAGGCGAGAGAGAGCAGGGGCGATTTGGCAGTTCTTTGGCTGGACCTTGCCAATGCTTATGGATCGATTCCGCACAAGTTGGTGGAGTTATCCCGGAGCAGATATCATGTCCCAGAGAAGGTGCGGCATCTCATCCTGGACTATTATGGAGATTTTAGTCTCAGGGTGTCCTCTGGGGCATCTACATCGGACTGTCTTGAAAAAGGAATAATCTCTGGCGACCTCTGTCTCCCTGTTTTCCCTTTCCTTGAATATGTTGGTGAAGTTAGCATAGTAGAGTGCCGAGGCCCATTATCCAAATATGGTACCAGGCAGCCACCAATCCGAGCTTTTATGGATGATCTCATGGTAACTACTACATCAGTGCCTGGTTGCTGCAAGGCCTGGATAGACTAATCTATTGGGCAAGGATGAGTTTCAAGCCTGGAACGTCCAGGTCCCTGGTCTTGCGGAAAGGGAAGGTGACGGACCGCTTCCGCTTCAGCCTGGGAAATACCACTATTTCATCCGTGTCTGAAAAACCAGTGCCTTGGAAAGCTCTTCACTGGTGATCCAAAGGACTGGTTGCTGCACAGCAAGCAACCAGCACCAACCTTAACCAGTGGCTCCTAGCTGTTGACAAGTCTGGACTTCCTGGGAAGTTCTTCATCCAAGAGGTGGTTTGGGTAGAGGTGGAAGAGGCTCGCTTCAGCAGGGTGGTGGGCATGAGCAAGCAGGGAGCCTGGACCAAGTGGGAGCATGTTTCCAGCCATAAGATCACCTGGACTGATGTATGGAGCCACATAATTTCAGGTTCCTCGTCCAAGCAGTGTATGATGTCGTCCCAAGCCTTACTAACCTGTTCACCTGGGGCCTGATAGACTCACCTGTGTGTCAGCTCTGCCAGAGGAAAGGGTCTCTTGAACACATTCTTAGCTGCTGCCCAAAGGCCTTGGGAAATGGCAGATACCGCTGGTGCCATGACCAGGTCCTGCGGGCAATAGCAGATACCATCTGCACTGGCATAAACACCAGCAAGAGTCCACCTCTAACCAGGAGTATAATTTCCTTTGTTCAAGCAGGGGAGAAACTGCAACCCTCCAGGAAGACCCAAGGGGACCTGCTCATGACAGCAAGGGACTGGCAGCTCTTGGTCGATCTGGGGAGGCAGTTGCGATTCCCGGATTACATCGCAGCCACGACACTCCGCTCGGACATAGTGCTGTCATCAACTTCCACCAGGCAGGTTGTGCTGCTTGAACAAACTGTTCTTTGGGAGGACAGAATACAGGAAGCCCAGGAGAGGAAGAGGGCTAAATATGCAGAACTTGTGGCTTAGTCCCGGAGGAATGGCTGGAAGGACAGGTGCAAGCCTATTGAAGTGAGCTTCAGGGGCTTCGCAGGCAGATCTCTACACTATGTCTTTGGACTCCTAGAGATATGCGGTCTGCAGAGACAAAGAGCCACCAAGAACATCTTGGAAGCAGCTGAAAAGGCTTCACGGTGGCTCTGGTTGAGGAGGGGGGTGGCGTGGCGCAGTGTGCTACCTGGACACAAGTCGGGGAACTGATAACCCCCGGCTGGGTGGCCTGAGTGAGGGTGTATGACTAAGACCCGAAAAACCCAGTGATCCCGGGAGAGTCACTGAAGATGTTTCCAGGTTGCACCACTAGGTGTATTACAATTCTTTTCAAATTGGCTGCACATGGATGAAGTGGGTAGCACTGCGATTTGATTATTTCTGCATGGAGTTTGCATGTTCTCCCTGAGCATGTGTGGGTTCTCTCCGGGTACTCCAGCTTCCTCCCACAGTCCAAAAACATGACTGTTAGGTTAATTGGCTTCTCTAAATCCTCCTTTGTTGCGAGTGTGTGCGTGAATGGTTGTTTGTCCTGTGTCGCTCTCTGTTGCCCTGTGATGGACTGGCGACCTGTCCAGGGTGTACCCCCCCTCTCACCCGTAGACAGCTGGAGATAGGCACCAGCAGCCCTTGTGACCCTGCTTGGGATAAGCGTGACGGAGGATTTTTTAAAATTATTGCTCTTTTTCCGATTAAGGGTTAAAGATTACATTATCTTCACTTCAGCGCCCCCACATTGCTCTTGACCAATGAAGACCTTGTTGCTAATGTCCCTGCAGACCAATAGAAGTGGAGAGAATAGGATCTTTGAAATGCAATATGAAAAGAAGGCAATTTGTAAAACTCAGTCTGAAAAAAGAGATATTGTTTTTCTAAAAAGTAATTTGAAAAAAAATAAAAACAAAATATAAAAAAGTTAAATAAGAAAAATGTGAAACATTACATTTGAAAAAAGTCAAAAGTAATGCAAAAAATAAAATGTTTTTATTAAATAACTTGAGAAAATAAAATCCAAGAAAAAAAACAAAGTTACTCTCAAAACCTTTTTCTTCAGTTAGATATTTTTAAAGTTTATTTTCTCTTTCATATTTCCATTTACAAAACTTGTTCTTAGCTTGCAACAATAATGCAAAATGCACTCCATAAATCTGCCCATTTCTACCCTTTATTTTCAATCAGCCTCCGACTTTTAACATTCAGGTCTAGACGCTTTAAACACTGTTCAAATGTCTTTAATTATTGTTGCTCCATTTGGTTGTTTTATTTAGGTTCAGTTTTTCATGCACTTCCACTGCATTTTATTTGTCGTTTGTTTTTGTTTTTCTTGGGCTGCTGCTGCTGATCCCAGGTCAGCTACAGAAAAGGTAAAGACCATCTTCATCACTACAACCCAGAGCCGGACCGACCCGACATCGTCAGCGCCACCAACGCAGCCAAACTGGCGAGTGATGTGAGTCGTCATTTATCTGCGCTAAATATACCTTAGAGCCGTGCATTAGTTTCCATGACAACGGTTGTGTTGAGAAGCTGCTCTCTGAGAGAAGGTGCTGATTAATTATAGAACAATTTCTGCTGTTAACACTGAGCTGTGTTCACATACAGTGGGTCCATAAATGATTTACAGAACCGATCTGTATTCTGGTAGCTTTTTATTTAATCATCTGATCCAGGAACAGCAGGTTTGTTTCTCCTGTGATGTTTGCAGACAGGAGCTCCAAACACAGGATGAATAAAAGGGAAGATATAACAGTGGATTGTATAGTTTTAGTGACACTTTAACAGCTATTTATGAGCAGACTCTTTTATAACTTGTGATTGACAGGTGGCCTATAAGAGTAAAGCAAAGCAGCAGGTCTGCACCGATGAATCCCTCCTGTCCAGAACCGACCTCCTGCACGCCAAAGAGGTTTCCAAACTGGCCAGTCAGGTAACAGACAACTCCCCACCATTATTTAGATTCAACCAGTTCAATTGGTAGGAATAAACACCTGTCTGTCCTGCAGGTGAAGTACAAATACCAGCATTTAAAGGGCCAGAAACCATGTTACAACCCCATGGACTGCGTCTCTTTCAAACACTCACAGGCTGCTGCTGCTCTGGCCAGTCAGGTGGGAGTTTTATCTCTGAGTAAAAACCTTCCCTGCATGTTTTCTGGGATCTTAGAAGATCTGAAGCAGATCTGTTGATTTGAGGTTAAATCCAGAAAAAAGGAGGGTTTTCTACTTTGTTTTATCCATTTAAGCAGAATCAGCTCCACAGCATGATGCAGCCGCCACCATGCTTTACAGTTCTGCAGTTTTCTTCATGTTTGGAAGTCGGATTTGTTGTTATTGAAGCCAAAAAGATCAACATCTGGAAGAGTGGTTCCAAAGTGGGGGTCATGAGTCAGCTAGTGGTGGTGGAGGGGGATGTGTGTGTGTAGCGGGGGAGGGTCACTGTGTTGTCATAGACGAGGTATATGGAATGTCTAAATATATATATGTATATATATGAAATTACTAGATGAGACATTTATTTGTATATATTTTTATAACAGTGGGGTGATCGTTCCTTTTTTAGTAACGCACCTAAATTGTGGACCAACCGTCCCCCTCGGTCTGTGGGTTCTCACAGATCTGCACCTCTTTAACTCCAGATTAAAGACTTGTTTTTTAAAATGTCTTTTAATACTTGGGACACATTGTTTTACGCTTATGATTTTGGTCTTTTTTGGGTTTTTTTTGCAATGTTTTAATCTTTCTGTGAAGCACTTTGGTCTTCCTGGTGTCGCTGTAAAGTGCTATATAAATGAACTTTGATTTGATTTTATCAAATAGATCATTTAAATATTAAATATACCACTAAGTTTTAAAATGCTAAATTAAATTATTCAAAATACATTTAAAATGCTGAACTAAATAATAGAATGTCATTAATTAAAGTCGTGGGGAATTCATATTTAAATGTCAAATCATTCTGTCTTAAACATGTAAATAAATGTACTATTTACTATATTGTCCCAAAAGTTAGAACATTTCTATAAAAAAAAAATCCTGTCTTAAAATCTGTGGGGGGTTTTTCTCGTTATCTTCTTCAGGCCAGTTAGTTATACATCAGCTTGTACACCTAAATTCGTCCAATCGTATATCAACGGTCATCTGTCAATCAGATTATTTTGGTCATAGCATTTTGAGTCATATGTTGCAGCTAATATACGCAATGGTTGAAATAAGAACTAAGAATAATTTCCTTTCCCATTGAGTTCCGTCCCAGTGTTCACGGGGATGGACGTCTGTGTCTTCAGCAGGCGTAGAGCTAACAGAACTGGCAGCGTTGCTAATTCACCAATTTAGTGCTACTTGGTCCCAATGGAATTTCCCATTGGGAACCTGCTAGCACTAAGTTGCTAACTGGTTAGCAAGATGCTTCCAACAAACCGGCCACAACCATTCTTGCTTGAGAACCTTCAGCCACAACAATCCCGCCCCCTTGATAATCGACCAATCACATTCACTGTATTCACTCGTGTAAAGTCGGGCACCACTCGGGAGAATTCGGAAATGCAACGGTTGGAACATCCGATGTTTCTATGAATAGAATTACCTCACTATATGTATAAATAAATATGGAGGTAAATATATATGTATTTTTTAGGGGTTGCCTGTTTGTTGTATTATACATTTTTTGGGGTCACAGAATGAAATAATTGAATTAAAATCTTTGGTTTAGAGCATCATCTAACCTTTCTGTCTATGGTGATAAAAACTGGAAGCATTTTGTGTTTTTTGCATCTCTTCCCCCTAATGTGGAGCAATCCTGTTTGTTTCTTCCATGTCGATAAAAAAATAGAGAAATCTTGATGGCTATCAAATTTGTTCCAATCTTTCAATTTAAGCCAAGCAACTTTTATCTGATAGTTAAAAAAATTAGTTAAAAATAGTTAAAAAAGGTTCCCAACTTTTTAGCTTACTGTATAACTTAGTATATTGTTTGGATTATAATAAATAAAAATAAACTGTTTACCATTGGTATGGTATTGATAAAAAACAAAAAAAAAAACAAAAAAAACAATGTATCTACTTTTCTCTTTTTCTACTTGATGGTTTCATCGGTGAAGACTTAATAATTATTGTATTTATTGTTAGCTTAATTCTGTGGAGGATCTTAAGCTCCTCCACAGAAAGTGTGACCCAACTTTGGGAATCAGTGATCAAAATAATAAAACTCTGTTTTAGAAGCACAAATCTTAAAATAAATACATAAAGTATTAACTCTGCTTATATATTATAGTATATTAGAGGATTAAGTTTTTATCTTATTAAACCTCCCATAGACATAAAGTTCTTATTTAAGTTTCTTGCTTTCAGGCAAGTTTTGAGACTTTCTGAGTGCTTCATCTAAACTCTAATGTGGATGTTATGAAGCTGATAATCCCTTACATGGAGGCAAACATAATCCATCTTCAGCTCCAGATTAAAACATCGAGGTTTTCTGAGAGGAAAATCTCCCTCAGGTCGTTGGGTTTTTGTTCAGACGTTCTGTGTTCGGATCACCTGCAGTTTTCTCTTCAGCTTCAGAGATAAACAAACCCAGGAGGAACAAACCGCGTCTGTTGGTTTGTTTTTCGCTCTCTGACATCCAGCATGTTGCGTGGAAGTAACCATGGCAACCCTTTCTGAGGCAAATGAAGAGGGACTGTGGGATGGAAAACAGGAAAAGGTGAAGAGGTTGCAGGCAGACACACAAACATGATGGCTGGAAACTCTTTCCTAACTGGACCTGTGATCCCAGCTGTGATCCTGAACCTGGAAAGGTCCTCCGTGTGGAAACGTCTCACCGTGACGCTTCACGATGAGACGGCTCCCACACTAACAGTGCGCACACACCGCTTCGCTTTCGCTGCCCACACCGCCACAGCGTTACGTAACGGCTTGTTGCTGAACGCTGCCTGGTGTTCAGGAACGCCGGAGCTGCTTTTCAGTAAATCTGCTGCTTGAAAGGAGGCCTTCACCCCTGTGGGCAGACGGACCGACCCGATTCTGGTTTCAGGAGAGACTGGCACCGGTTAGAGCTGAGTTTGGCAAAGAGGAAAGAGAAACCTGTCCAGAATTCAAGTTATGATCAGAGATGGTGCCGGGATTAAAGCTTCATGACATTTAAACCAGAGTTTTGGTTAAAATGCTTTAAGAAGAGTCTCTTCGTTTACTGTTTGTCATTTTTCTTCCTAATTCTTTTGATAAATACAACAAAGAAGAAAAGGAGTGCATTTATGTTGAACTAAGCTCTTCATCCTGATGTCTGCAACTTTCTAATTATAGAAAAAGATTCAGTTAAGATATTAAACAATACAATTTGTGTAAGATGTTGTGATATTAGAAGAAAATAAAATGATTTATTCATTCCTAAATATTTTGGCACTAAAATATTTTGCTTATCTGAGTCTTTCAAACTCAGCTCTTCATCCCGTATCTTTAGGAGCTTTTCTGTGACTGATTTGATGCTCTTCTAGATTTTGATTTCTGACTTTCATATAAACCGCTGACTTATTTCCAAGAAGTTTCAAGAACATAACTTGAACTTTCTAGAATCTGCCTGGAAGTCCCCTGATACTTTCTGACGATTTTCCTTTTACTTCATAGTGCATACAGATCTCTTCACTCCCATAAACTCTTCTGAAAGTTCTAGGATCTCATTTAATGCTTTTCCAAAAGTTAAGTTGGTTTTCAAAATGTGTTTGGAAATGATTGAGTGCTTTCCTCATCTGATTACTCACAGGAACAGAAATCAACAAGTAAAGTCTTTCTTAAGTGAAGTTCTGGGAAGTACCTACAGAACCTTTTAATATTCTGATGGTTTCAGATCCCTAACACGTGTTTCTATTAAACATTAAAATAAATGTTTCAGCTGTGAATAGAAAAGTTCAGAGCTGCTCCTATTTCTCATCTGTTGTTCTTGAAATTCTTCTTAGTCTGACGTCTGAAATGAAGTTGTTTACTAATCAACAGTAAAAGGCTTCAGTACTTTAATGTTAAACTGTCCTTTATTTCCCAGGTGAAGTATAAGACCAACCAGAACCAGAGACCCGAAGGTTCCTCGGATGTTCCGAATCTCCTGCAGCTGGAGCACGCCCTGCATGCCAGCAAGCTCCAGAGCAATGTACGCACACTTTATATGGCTGCATGTGGGGCCAGCAGATATTGATGTACTTTAACACAGAGGGGTGTGGCTGGTGCAGAATTCTGCTTTTGTCTTTAATTTTACTGTAGAGGCATATTTAGAACCTAGCTTTCTGGTTTTTAACCTCCTGGTGTCTGTGTGTTCTCAGCTTGAATATAAGAAGAAGTACAAACAAACGAAGGCCCACTACCACAACGCCCTGGATACGGCAGAGCAGCTCCACCACAGGGAGAACGCCGTGCTGCACAGCCAGGTTCCACCGTCAGACTCTCCCAGTCAGGCTTTGGCTTTGATGTTTTTTCCTCTTGTTTGAGTAGTTGTTGCTCTTTTTTAGGTGAAGTACAAGGAGGAGTATGAGAAGAACAAGGGTCGCTCCCTGATGGAGTTTGGAGACACTCAGACCTACAAAGTGTCCAAAGAAGCTCAGAAGATGCAGAGTGAGGTAACCCATTCCTCTTACAAAATATTTAAAATGTGGTTGTGCATGGCAGGAGTCGTGTTACTTTAATTTCATGTTTAAAAATATAGGTTTCCCAGTGGTCAAACAGCAAACTGAATTATCACCTCTACTGCTTTCCATTAGCATTAAACTCATGGCCTAGCTAATTTAGATGATAGTAATATAGAGAGAGTTGTAATCGACATAGAAGAACCTAAAATATCACTCTATGCTGATGACATGTTATTGTATTTACTGAAACCTTGTCAGCAATGCTATATTTGATGGACCTTATTTCAGAATATGGGTATTATTCAGGATGTGAGGTAAATGCATCATGTAGAAAGAAACGGTACAATCCCAGATAGTATTAAAAAACTGCAGTGGATTTAAATGACCAAACTATTTTTCAATTCAGTTCAGTTTATTTCTATAGCGCCAATTCACAACACATGTCATCTCAAGGCACTTTACAGTTCAC
>NW_015151272.1:199477-202730 GCF_000732505.1 Cyprinodon variegatus | reverse complement strand
TATATATATATATATATATATATATATATATATATAACCAGCAGTTTTCTCTTGTATAAAGTATATATATATATATATAACCAGCAGTTTTCTCTTGTATAAAGATGATCTTTCTCTAATAACGTGGGCTGAGTACTCTCTTTTACATTATGCTGAATTACAGAAAAAGACCCATCGATAATCTGGAAAAATTCACAAAAAAGAGAAAAGACAATTGGGAGAAATTTATTGATACATTTACTTTGTCTTTGGCGCTCAGAGCTTGGCAGGAAACATAGCACTTAATGTTGATAGATATGCATGAACAGGAGCAAAATTAACAAACACAAGTATGAAATAGACAGAGAAATAAAAAGAAAAAAAAAACAATCCGCAAACAATTTGCATCATTCTTCCAATTTCCTTCATAGTCTTTAAGAAATTTGGCCAATGGTGACCATAACTATTCCCTTTCCTCTCACAATATAAATTAGTCGCTCTAGAACCATAAACGACGCCATTTCCTTCACCCATATATGATATGTTTCCCTGATATAAAACAAATGGATATCTTGTTCCCATCTATCTTTATAATGATCTGTTATAAACTGTTTAAATTATATCCACAGGTGTTAAAACAAAGAAGGTATCTGCATGAAATGTGCATTTTGTTTAAAATATATATAGCAGATTGCAGCCAATTTGACATGTGTGTAATAGTTTGTAGAGAAATATCAGGTGAACCATTGAGCAGAGATAAAATGAACCTTATATGTTTGTGTCTCTCAGAGGGAATACCGTAGGGACTTCGAGGAGCAGGTGAAAGGTAGAGCTTTGCTGGATGTGGATCAGACTCCAGGATACCTGACTGCCCGAAACGCCAGCAGTCTGCTGAGTGAGGTACTTAAAGATTGAAGATGTCTGTGAAGTTAGGAAGCTGATACCGAGGCATTTCTTGCAAGAAATAATGTTCAAATTTATAACGTCCTCAGACAGAGAGATAGGGCTCTGACTGAGGCATTTCAGTACATACATTTATACCTTACCAAATCACACACACACACTCCCCCCAGGGGAACTATCCCACCCTCTGCATAAAGAACTTTCTCACACAAACCTTTGAAGAAAGTTCAATGCCATTCCCTGTTAGGTTAATATTTCTGGATCTTTTCAAAACAACAGTCGTCCCCTTCATGCCATGAAGGAAGCTTTGTAACTCGTTCTTATCTCACATGACCTTCATTTGATGCCTGTGAGGCTAAGATTAGACATACCTCAACATTTTTTACTCCACACCTCTTAGAATCCAACTTCAAAACGGTTACTAGAATGAACATAACATCTATGTTTTATATCAATGTTTTCAGCATCTTTATGTCAATAAACTGAAAGCAAACTGCTAAGAAGTCAGAAAAAATAAAAATTAAATCATTTCTTACAATGAAATCTCAAATGAGTTCTGTTTATTTCTTCTCTTTTTAATCATCCTGAACTTACTAATCAGCCCTTTTGGTCTCTTTGCAGAAGGTGTACAGGAAGGACCTGGAGCAGGAAGTGAAGGGGCGGGGCTTATCTGGTCTCGGTCTGGAGGAAACGCCAGAGCTTCTCAGGGTTAAGAAAGCCAATCAGATTCTAAACCAGGTCAGAGCAAATGTAGAAATAAAGTTGCGTTTACAAATAAAAGTAGATTTGTATTTCACTCCAGAGGTGTCGCCTTTGGTTCTGCAGAAGGAATACCGCCGGGACCTGGAGACCGAAATCAGGGGTAAAGGAATGGAGCTGAGCACAGACGTCCTGGAGATACAGAGAGCCAAAAGAGCTTCAGAGATCCAGAGCCAGGTATCCAGAACCAGCAGCTGGTTTATTATGATTAAAGAGTTATTGGTGAAATATCAGACAGTGGTTAATTTTATTCTGAAAATCCAGGTGTTTTCCACGGTTACTAACTTTAACATGTATACCTAAAGGTATTCCCTTTAGTTTCATAACTCTTTGCTTTTAATAAAACGTTAATAGATGTTAATTAGAACTAAAGTCCACTGAAGGTTTATGAATGTAATAAATATGGAATCAGAAAGCTAAACATCTCTCCCTGTTTTAAAATTAATTCAGTAGAAAAGTTGATCACATCCAGACAAAACGTTTGTAAGTTTCAGGTGATCATTATTCCTATTTGGAATAGGATGCACACATTAGTTATAGTTTCTGTTGAGAGCCTTTAAAGCAACCAAGACTGTTAGGCTGCAATATAAACAGTCCACAGCAGATAGATGCAAGAATGGGGGTTAATGACACAGAAAGGCAGAAAGCTTCAGATCCACCTGCTGCACAGGTTTAAAGTCGTAGGGAAGTCATATTAAAATGTCAAGTATTTCTGGCTTAAACATAAATGTACTCTTTATCAGACTATATTGTCCCAAAAGTTAGAAAATTTCTATTTAAAAAAAAAAAAATTAAATCTGTGTTTTTTCATTATCTTCTGCAGGCCAGTTAGTTATACGTCAGCCTGAACACCTAAATCTGGCCAATCATATATCAGTGGTCATCTGTCAATCACATTTTTTCGGTCATAGCATCTTGATTCATATGTCGCGGCTAATATACGCAATGGTTGAAATCAGAAATCAGAATAATTTCCTTTCCCATTGAGTTCCGTCCCAGTGTTCACGGGGATGGACGTCTGTGTCTTCAGCAGGCGTAGAGCTAACAGAACTGGCAGCGTTGCTAATTCACCAATTTAGTGCTACTTGGTCCCAATGGAATTTCCAATTGGGAACCTACTAGCACTAATTGCTAACTGGTTAGCAAGATGCTTCAGAGAAACTGGTCACAAACAAAACAGCTTACCAAATTTCCGCCACAACAATCTCTCCCCCTTGATAATCAAACACTGACATTCACTTTATTCACTGGTGTAAAGTCGGGCACCACTCAGGAGAATTCGGAAATGCAAGTGTTCGAACATCTGATGTTTCTATGAATAGAATTACCTCACTATATGTATAAATAAATATGGAGGTAATTATATATGTATTTTTTAGGGGTTGCCTGTTTGTTGTATTATACATTTTTTGGGGTCACAGAATGAAATAATTGAATTAAAATCTTTGGTTTAGAGCATCATCTAACCTTTCTGTCCATGGTGATGAAAACTGGAAGCATTTGTGTTTTTTGCATCACTTCCCCCTAATGTGGAGCAATCCTGTTTGTTTCTTCCATGTCGATAAAAAAATAGAGAAATCTCGATGGCTATAAAATTTTGTTCCAATCTTTC
>NW_015151272.1:194728-199185 GCF_000732505.1 Cyprinodon variegatus | reverse complement strand
AGATGCTTCAGAGACACCGGCCACAGCCAAACTTGCTTCTGAACCTTCCGCCACCTTGATGAACAACCAATCACATTCACTTTATTCACCATGCGCCACTCTGGAGAATTTGGAAATGCTATAGTTGGAACAGCCGTTTCCCTACGACTTGAAGGTTTTTCATGCATGGTTCTCTTGCCCCTACAACTTGATTAAATGGAGCCTAGGTGGAAGTTCGACTGAACAAACGATCGCTGACCCTTATCCGTCACAGGTTAATCAGTTTCCAACCATATCTCCACGAAAGCCAATCAGCATCTAAAGTTCATTTTAAAAGGCCTCCAAATCCACAACTCGTCTGCTACCAAGTGGGCAGGCAGTGGTTGTTTTATGTCTGACTTCAGTTCAGATGACACCGTTTAAACCCACCTCCAGCCCGCCTACACCAACTAAAGCTTCATCAGAGTTTTCTTCCTCCCGGACTCTTGCAGTGTTCGGCATCTGATTTCAACCGGTCCGGCAGAAGACCTACATGTTGAGCCTGGTTCTGCCAGAGGTATCTTCCTAATAAGGGGAGTTTTTCCTCTCCACTGTCGCTTCATGCTTGCTCATCATGGACGGGTTCTCTCAACCTGTGTTATCCAAGCTGGACTTCCATCTTCCAGTTCCCTGAGTGTAGCTCTAGCATCAGCTCACGCAGTCCACTGGATCTCCCCATAAAGCTCAGCAGACCGTCTCTCTAACCAGCAGTCTACAGACTGACCAACTTCATCTATCTCAACTCCACCACCAGTTTCAGAGTTCTTTACTCCTGTTCATACATATCACAGAAAATTCAGTGCTATGTTTCCTGCTGAGGTCTGAGCACCAGAGACTAAAGTAATTGTATCAATAAAATTCTTCTAATTGTCTTCTTTTTCCATGTGAGTTTCCTTTTGATGAGACACCATCCAACATTTGGATGCTTTTTACTATAGGACGTTTCTTCAGTCCCGCTGTAATATTTGTGTTTATGTGCTGCAGAAATCATACAAACAGACGGAGCAGCTAAGGGAGAACTCCTATGGGACGCTTACAGACACTCCTGAGCTGCTGCATGCCTCCTACCTCAAAGACATCTACAGCCAGGTCAGTCATCGTCATACACTTCCTCTCTGATGGGGAGCAGCTCTGTATTCTCTAAAAAAAAAGCCAGTCATCTTTATCTGCAGCTCTACTTTTGTCATTTTCACCATCTCTATAGTTTAATCATTGCACAACATCCCGGAAACATTGCATATTAGTAAGGCCATCTTGCAGACTTCCCCTCTCACTGCTACCTTTTCTCTCACTTCCTCGTGTTTACATCACATTTGACATGAAAACCCTTTGAAATGTTGACCCCAGGTTCTTCAATTGATCCTTTTTAGAGGTTCCTCCTGATGCAGCCCAATGTACCACCCTGCTGCTGTGATTACTGAAATATATTTCCTCCACTGAGAACTTTGTTCTGCTTGTTTCTGTAGAAGAAGTACAAGGATGAGGCTGAGCAGCTGAAGGGCCGCTACAGCCAGGTTCCAGAAACCCTGGAGATGGAGAGGGTCCGAGCCAACCAGAGACACATCAGCTCTGTGAGAACTGAAGCCTGGCCGCTCTGAGAGCACTTTATGCTGCCTTATTCAGAGATGAGTATCTGTAACACAGCTCTCTGTCGCCACCTAGCTGCGGTATAGCTGGGACTCCAAACTGATGCGAGGCCTGATGGCGTCGGTCACGGAGACGCCAGAGATCGTCCTGGCCAGGGAGAACGCCAAGAACTTCAGTGATGTATGTTTACCAGGACTAATAAATGAAGATAAATACACTATAACGTTTTACAACACAGCTAATTATTTATAATTAATTAATCTATTACACTGTGATCATGTAATACCCAGTAATAAAAACTTTTATTTTTGCACTAAAAAGATTCATGCATAGTGCTTTTCACCAGATGTTTTTTTTTTTACGTTTTAATGTTTTGTACTTTGCTCATTTTAACACTTATGTTTTTTTTTACAGTTTGGTTGCAGATTTCTCTGATTAACTTCTTCTTCTTGTTTTAACAGGACCTTTATATCATGGATGTATGTGATTAAAATCTAGAACTAAATCAGGGTTTTTAAACGTTTGCTGTAGAGATGTTCTGTGTGCAGCAGCTGGCTGACCTCAGGTTTCTGTTCAGGTCCAGTACAAAGAGCAGGTGGGTCACGGCACTGCAGTCATGGACACACCTGAGATGGAGCGAGTCCGACGCAACCAGGATAACATCAGCTCAGTGAGTACACGGCAGCCAGAGCCTGATGACCGCCGAGGTCAGATTATGACCAAACCAGTAATGATGATTCTGATAGAATCCATTATCCATAAATTAACTGGTCTCAAACTCCATAAAGTGTTCAGGTTTCTCACCAAAAAATCTTAAAGTTTGTATTCAGACACATTTTCTTAAGGAATGCTTAGCAGGATTTCCCTGGGTTTCATTTACCCAGTGGCGGCTGATGGGGTTTTTTCCAGAGGGGGCTATAAATTCAAAATAGGCGTATACCAAAAAATAATCAAGCATGTACTAAGTTATCACAACAGTATATTTATATGAATGCCAACAACAAAAAACATTAAAAAAATGCTTTATAAAAACAAAACATAATTTCATGTACAGGTTTACATTTTGTACATAAATGTTGCCCTTCTGAGGCTTTGTTAAGATAAATCTGTTTTGCATGCTCCAATATTGTGTCACAAACCTAAAAAAATAATGTACCAGTTTAATAATGAAGAAGCTATTAGTCAGTTTTATACATTTTTTTATATTTTAAAACAATTTTCTGAGAATGTGTTTATTCAAGAGTTTATTTGTGGTTGCAAATGAACAAACTTCTAGAAAAAGTAGACTATATTCTATTATTTTCCTTGTGAATCCCAGATTGTTCATTATTCTTTGCCTTTTCTAAAAAGCGCTTTAAATCAGTCCTAGCTGTGGGAAAGGTGTTCTAAGTCCGTCTATCCAGACTGTGTCCACGTCTAATCACTCCGGTCACTTTTAAAAAGAATGCAGGAAAAAACAAGTGCCTTAGCTGTCCCACAGGCTGTTAGCCATGACTTATGCTGGAACCAACTCCTGCTAAAACTCTGGTTATAGGATTTGGTGTCAGGTTTGGTTGATGTTTTGAGGACCCAAATGCAGAGAGGAGTAGGCACGGATGAGTTTGGATGGTTTAATGAAAGTCTGAAGGAAACAGAGGTAAAAAAACAAAAATACTGAAAACCAAACCAACCAATAAACGTCAGGAAAAAGACCTGAGGGAAGCAAGAGACTAGGAAGCAAATAACATCTTCAATACACACAAGAAACCAGCAGTTAATGAAGGCTCTGGTGCTTTTTTAAATAATTATAAAGATTTCTTTCACCTGTGTAGGCTACCCAAGTTCTCCACAAAGATCCTCTATAGTAGAGATGCACAACTCGCACTAACCCACACACAGGAACCCTGACATTTGCCCTTTTCCTCGGTTTGCTGTGTTAAATTTATTTCAGGCTGGTCAGCCACCATTGACTTTATTCATCCTTAGATTTCATTTCTGCTTTCAAAACTTTTAAGTGGAATTAAAAAGAAGAAAATACTTTTTTTCCTGCTGCTTAAACTCTTGATTCATCAGAGCTTAAATTCCTCCTTTATTCTGTTAAATAAGCTTTTATTCCATGAATTTTTATTGGTAATAAAATGATGAAGGCTATAAAGAAAGATTTCCTCCCATTTGGTTTTCTGAGGGCTTTTCTCCATCCAACGGTGTAACATCCACTAAATGCAACCAAACACATTTGGACACATGTCATGTTGCTGCCCCTGCACCCTGTGGGAGGCAGACAGCTCCCAGCAGGGCGGCTCAGCAGCTCAGTGGTGTGCAGAAGACAATAAATCCATGCTTGTTCTGATTCTGTGTCACTGGGTGTTTCATCATTAGATCCCAGCTAGAAGCCATGCGTCTGAGCAGAAATCCGTGTTTGATTTGGTTTACTGTCCGTCTTCCTGACAGGTGAAATACAAGCAGGCTGCAGCCAAGGCCACCAGTCTGGGGATGACTCCAGAGGTGGAGCGGGTCAAACAGAACCAGGAGAACATCAGCTCGGCAAGATGCATGCACTCAACAGTCCACACACGCATATTCCTTCTGTATAACCTTAGATCCATCTGTGTCGTACGCCGACAAAGGGTCAAAAAACAAACAAACCGTTTTGTGAAGGCCTTGACTGCAGCTCTGAAGTGAATTTAGCAACTAGTTTAAAGGATAGAACAATAAAAACCTGAGCTTCAGCATTGATGCAAAGTTAAATCAGCTGTGAACAAACAGGACATGCCTCTGTTATAACCTGCAGTCTGTCCATGCTGCATCACATAGCTAAAGCTGGTCAAGTTAGCATCGATCACACTTTAAAAATGGCTAATCTCAGTGAATTA
>NW_015151272.1:191755-193834 GCF_000732505.1 Cyprinodon variegatus | reverse complement strand
ACTGACCTGGATCTGATCCATTCATGACAGTCTGAACAACACAGATCTAATTCTTTCCAATGCGACCCAGGCCCCTTGGCTCTGTGGTCCTGAATTCAATACATATCTGACCTTTTCTAATGCGACCCGTGTCTGAACAGCCAGGTCACATTCATCCCACCTGAACGTCATTAATACATAACGAGGGTATTGTTGCTTCGCAGAAGCAGGAAGAAAAACAACAATAATGTGGAGAGCAGTCTTTATTTTCAACCCTCTTGAATAGATTGTGTGTTTAATGTTGGGAAAGAAATGAAAGTTCATTATATGCGCTCCAGCACTACCATCCATATTTACTAGCGTAAAAACAGAGCGCACTCGCTTGTGATGTCATTGCATCCTCTACTGCGCATGCAGGAAACTTAAGTTGTGTGAATGCAGTTCAGACAGGAGATCACATACAAGTCGCCTACATCTAGAAATGTGAATGCAAAAGAATCAAATTTCACAAAAAAATCAGAACTGAGCATTAAGGCCTGCAGCGTGAACGTAGCCTTAGATTCCAGCAGGAATGTATCCGTTAGCCATGCTGTGACAGGGATCCATGCTGGCGCTCCCACTGTCAGAAACCAAACTCATTCTTACCTGTTTTGGAACAGGAACTGCTTTGACCAAATAAGGGAAATAATAATTATGTTGTTGGTTAGAAGGACCCATGAGCAGAGATAGACTATGGGAGAACTCAACGAAAGCAGATCGGTTAAACCAGAGGCCTAAATACTGACATGGAGGTGAAAATGAGCAAAGTGAACTAATTTCAGGAGATATGGAACAGCTGTGGCAGGGAGAAAGCAGGGTAGCTGAGGGAGAAATAAGGCAAACAGCTGTGGGTCATAACAGTAATAAATGTTTTCCTGCTAAAGCCAAGCTCTGTGCTGCTCAGTAACGTCATGTGAACATGTGTGTGAACAGGTGAAGTACCAGCGCGGCCTCCAGGAGCTGAGGGGGCGGAGCTGCACCGAGCTGGACACGCCCGAATACAGGCGGGTCAGAAGGACCCAAGACTCTGTCTCCATGGTAGCAGCATGGCTCCTGTGGTTCTGAGCTCAGCCGGGGGGTGGAGCTAACATGATTGGCACAGAGGGTGGAGCCGCTGCACAGATACTAACCCCCACCTGCAGGGAACGAGGACGCCGCAGCCGCATGTGTCTGAGTGTGTTTGGATACATGGTTCTATGAAGGAGAACATTTTATTCAATAAAATCTGATGTTTGGGTTTGATTTGCTCACTGACCAAATGCACCCTAAGCCGTCTGTCTGTGTTTGAACTCCTCGTTTTGTGTCTGTTTGATGTCCTCTTCAGTGGATCACCAACATCTCTGTGTTCGTTTCCTCAGGCCAAGTACCATGAGGACTTTGAGCGGACCCGCGGCCGAGGCTTCACGCCAGGATTGGACGACCCCAGCATGGAGCGCTACCAGAGGGCCAATCAGATGATGGGAGAGCCGGCCTATGGCAAGGGGATCCACCCCCAGGCGGTAGAGATGGACAGACGGCCCGGAGGCATCATCGTAGGTCAGTGAGGGGTGTTTTCATTTCACCTGCTGAGGGACTGCCTTTGTTCTTCATGACTCTGAGCTCTGTTCCCCTTTACAGGTTTACTTCATAACTCCTCACTTTGTCTTCATTTCAGCTTTTTTTCCCCAGGATTTATTTGCCTTTAAAATTATTGGTCTGACTTTTTTAGCTCTGATCAATGAACACTGATTTTAGCTGAAACCTTGGAAAATCTTAAAATAGGAAATAGTTTCTGATTTATAAAATTTTGCTTCAGTTGTCCTGCAGAAATCTTCTACATGTTTGGGATCTGGAAGTTATTTATTTTAAGTTTCTGTGACGTTTTGTTCTGAAAGTTAATGGTAGAGTTTTGTTTGTTTTTTTCTACAGCTTTTTGTGAAACTCCTTTTTAAATGATCCACCGGTTGTGGTTCCCAAGAACTCCTGTTTTTTAGGGACAGATTCAATTCCATTCATTTCAGTTTATTTATAAAGTGCAAATTCACAACACATGTCATCTCAAGGCACTTTCCAGTTCACCAG
>NW_015151272.1:184670-191285 GCF_000732505.1 Cyprinodon variegatus | reverse complement strand
ATGAGAAAAAGCAGAGAGAGCAGAACGTTAGAGATTGAACTAACAGATTCTGCAGAGTGGGAGAATAGAGATAGAATGAAGTAAAAGGAGGGAAAAGGGGGTCCCTATGTCCTCCAGCAGTCTAAGCCTATAGCAGCATTACTATAGAAATAGCTCAGGAAAACAGACGTTTATCTGCCTTCATCCATAACCATTGATCTGATCTCAGTCTGTTTGTGTTTCACTCAAGCAGAAATATTCAGCAAATTAAATTAGCAGAATATTTATTTCAAACTGCAGAATTTTTGACAGGAATTAAAGAACCAATAAACGTTTTCCTGAAAAACATTAATGAACTCATGTTGGATTCTTATTATAATAGCTCTTTTAATAAGGGTTTTTATTTTATGATTTTCTGGCAAGAAAAGATTATTTAGTTTAATTTCAATTCAGATTTTATTTATATAGCGAAATTCCCAATATATAACTTGTCAAGGCATATGTAGAGTGTAGTTTATTATGTGCTCATATTAAATCATTCAATGGATACATTATGCTTCTGAGTTCATTCTTTTAAGTTATTTAAAATCTATTTATTACTTTTTGTACAGACTTTACTCCTAAGAGTGCTGCAGAGAACATGAGCTGGTTCTTATAACTGCAAAGACTTTATCTGGAAACATCAGACACATTTTATCCTCTAGTCACATCTTTTTTAAAGGTTCAGCAAGAAGATGGTGGATTCATTTCTTAATTTTCTTTTATTTGCTTAAAACCTCCTATTTCTGGGAAAGAAAATACAAACTGGGCCAATATTTGACCCTCTTGTTCTTTTTCATGCAGATAAACACTGTTAGATCCAGTTTATTATCTGAACTGTTTTTGTCCTCCTCTCTGAAGACCTGAAGGTGTGGAGAACAGATCCAGGCTCCATCTTTGATTTTGACCCTCTAGAAGACAACATTCAGTCCAAAAGTCTCCGCAGAATGTCTGGTAGATCACCTGAGAAAAATCTTCACTTTTGTATTCACAATAAATAACTATACATATATATTTATAAGGAATAAATGAATAACTAATGTATGGAGAAGCTACTTTACACCAACTCATCAGACTGCTAACTGTTTCACAAATTAGAGTTTGTGGTGCACGAAACAGTGAAATGCTTTTCTCTTTATGTATTCAGTCAAATCATGACGTTACCTGCATGACTTTTTGTTTTTGGTTTAACTTTAATATTCAAAATGAAAAAATTTATTAAAAAGTAGTGAAAAAAATTGTTTGGTTAGAAAAGAAGAAAAATGTCCTGATTCATCTGACATTTTGATTCCTCAAATATTAATCATAAATCAGCAATGAAAACTAATTTCTCACATCAATATCCTAACATTAAAGATGACAAATGCAATTTGTCAATTCTGCTGATTTTAGAAATGGGTTTTGTATTTAATGCGGAAGATTAAACAAAAATATCTACTAAACCTTTGTTAGTGTGTATATTATACAACAAAAGACAGAACATATATATATATATATATATATATATATATATATATATATATATATATATATATATATATATATATATATATAGATAGATATATTTTTTTTTGCATAGGATTCGTCAAAATCTATTCTGAATTCTGACCTTTTTGGTCCCTGCCTGGACACCATTGGCGGTTGTAAACAGGGGCCAATGGGGGCCAGTGCCCCCAACTTTATTCTCGAAATAGAAGAAAAAAAATCTCTGGCCTGGCCCTAATACTCTGTCGTAGAACAGATCCCAGCCCTATTTTATTTTAGCACCAAAGAAATAAAATATTTTAATGTACCCCTTGCAATGCACTCGCGGACCACTAGGGGTACGAGTACCCCCTGTTGGGAATCACTGCTGTACATAAAATCAGGTGCTCTGTTAGTTAAAACTATGTTCAACTGTCATACCTGTTAAAATACAAATTATACAATACGAATACTTTATGAAACAGAAACTGAAATAAATATTCTGAACTAAAGTACACCACATTTCAGAAGTAAACCTGATTCTGTAATGTAAGACTGAGCAGCGTTAACAGAACCATGAATCAAAATGACTCTTTCTTCTTTGTGCTGAAAGGTAGGAAGAAAAATACTGAGAATCACTTTCCTCTAGATCCAAACAGAAACAGTTTATTTGAATAGTGTTTATATTTATGAACAATAAAACATAAATAAAATCTTATGCGTCCCTTCAGGAGCAAAGTTTCCTAATATTGACCTAACTAACAGCTGTTTTTCTCCAGCAATCAAATATCTTAATTAAAATCATTTATTTGTTCTAATGAGCGTTTCTTTTTCTCCGTCCTGTTTGACTGGCGGCTTTATCCCTGCTCTGTGCTGCCATCTGGTGGTGGCTGCCTGTCAGAGCGAGCAGGCCGCAGGCTGAGCAGGCAGCACTCCCAGCAGTCTGCCAGCTCTCTGACCTCTGACCTCTGGGACCGCAGCAGCAGCAGCACTCCTGGTATCTGTTCCCGTGTTTCTGGAGTGTTCAGTGTGTTTCCCTCAGACTAACTCACCGGTTTTTGCATCCAGGTCACTGAGTTTTTCTCACGGCGATCAGCAGGTTCACTAACAGAGGTCAGGTGTCTGCTGACTGCTGACCTCCTTTCTCTTTTTGTGTTTGTCTATCAGCTCCCGTGCTGCCCGGAGCGTACCACCATCATCATCATCAGGGCCACCAGATGCAGCAGCATCAGCAGTATCATGGTTACATGCATCAGACCAGCATGTCGTCCGTCAGATCCGTAACCTCACCGCCACACTCTGCCACATCGGTACGCCCCCACACAGCACCAATCACACGCTCTTTGTTTCTAGCAGGAGCATCCTGCTAAAGGGTTTAAACCCTTAGAAATATTTACTTATTTTATGGTTATTTTGTTTTAAATGTACGACAGAGTATTAGGGCCAGGCTAGAGATTTGTTTGTCTTCTATTTCGAGAATAAAATTGTAACATTATGTGAATAGTCATAAATTATGAGAATAAAGTCATAAAATTCACGAGAATAAAGTGATAATATTAAGAGAATAAAGACCTAAAATTATGAGAAACAGGTTGTATTTTATGACAACTCTAAATGAAATGAAACACCAATTAGAGCATGAAAAAAAATGAATGAAAGGAGAATGGTTTTAAATCTGTTTTTATTGTTAATCATTATAAACTTTTCTCATTTCAAATGTATATAGAAATAAAAACTGAGATAATGATCAGAAAACCATCACTTAGAAAGAACGGGGCAGTTTGGAGCTCTGGGGGGCTAATAGTAGAGCTTTTTGAGCCTCAAAATGGCCTCTAACACTTCAAACTAGATGTTTGCATATTCTAAAGTAAAACGCTTTGGATACCTGATGGAGTCAAAAGAGTTAAGATGCTCTGTTGTTTTTGTCTTTGCAATCTAGAGAGTGTTGTTGCTTTATTTGCTTGATGAGGGAGAAAATACACCTTATAATAAAGAAAGTCCATCTAAAATAAAAATCTGTTTGCAGTCCATCCGTATATATCTATATCCAATAACTAATACAATTTTTTGTAGCAAGAAAATATTTCAATTTGTTAAAGGAGAAAAAGTAAATCTGTGATAGCAGGTAGTTATTAATAGCTGTAATAACAGGGTTTATACGGGAATTAGTAACTCTAACTTAATGCTTTTTAATACTCTTAGAAATAATTTTAATGCCATCAACAAGTACCTATGACTCTCTTATATATATATATATATATATGAGAGTTTTCCAGCCACTTTTGTTAAAATTTGCATTTTCCCCATTCTCTTGCTTTTTCTCTGCCTTGAGCTTCTGTTCCAAACATACGGCTTTATGAAAAACCGGAAGCAGTTCCATGCAAACACAAAACTAATCACAATGCCAACTAAGGCCTTAATTTAGAAAATTATAATTTAATGACTTTTAATGATTTTTAATGACCCGCAGAAACCCTGAATAAAGAAATAAGTAACTATTTCGTAGAGATCAAATATATCTCTATTAATTGGATGCATGTATCACAAGTAACCGTCACATTTTAACATTTACAAATGGAAATCTTACCACTTTTTAATGTGGGCCTTCTGGCTTTCCATACCTGCTCCCGTCACAATTGAACCTCATTACAGATTTCTGCTTATGTGAAATTCTTCAATTTGAGCAAAAGAAAATTGTCAAAATAGCTGTTGATGTCATGCAGTAGGATTTTCTGTTTTTTTCACCTCCACCACTGCAGCTGCATGATCCTGTTGGTGGAAACGGCTGATAGTCACCTCAGTCCAACTTCTAGCAAAGCTAACAGATCCCTGACAGAAACTACTTTTTAACAGCCTGCACAGAGAGCGGGCCGTCTGCAGCTCAGAGCGATCTGATGTTAAACTCTACCAGCAGCTTGAGGCGTATTAACAGGCAGGTTTTAATCAGGGGAATCACAAAAATAATCCTAGCAGAACGACAGGCAAGATTTCTGATCAGTAGACCTTCAAGCCCCTTTAAGACCTGCTGCTGAACCTGCTGCGACTGGTTCCATGTGTGCAGTGTTACCCAAAAACAAGAAGCTTTGCAAGCAGCCCTGAGCGTATCTCTAACTGTTGATCTGTTTTACCTCAGCGTGTTTATAGAGCGCTGTACGACTACGCGGCCCAGGATCACGACGAGGTGTCCTTCAGGGACGGAGACGTCATCATCAACGCCCAGCCCATCGACGAAGGCTGGATGTACGGCACCGTGCAGAGAACCGGCAAGTCCGGCATGCTGCCGGCGAACTACGTGGAATGCTGCAACTGAAGAAGAGGAGATGGAGGAGGAGATGGAGGACGAGGAGGAGTCCTGCAGGGCTGAAAATGTTCTCAGTGTGTTTAAAGCAGATGATGGCGATATTCTTTAGTTTTCAGGAGGTTTTTATTTTCCAACACCTGCAGAAATAATGTCTGCATGTTCTCAACCGATCCTGTGAGTCAGAGAGAGTCACAATAAAAAGGTTTTACTCATTTGATTGACAGATTCATTTAGGAAGGAAGGATGCTGCTCATTTAAAACGTGTGAGATGAGCTTCTAATCAAAGGAGAGATGTAGGCTCCTCTGAGGGAAAACATCACTTTTTACAGCAGGGAAGGAAAAGGAAATGAAGCTGGTTGGAGAATAAAATAGTCCTGATAGGTTGATTAACCTCCTTTGCTTCAGGTTAACGCTCTGAAATATTTTATTTAGTGTTGTTGTTTTTTTTTGTTTCAGCTACAGATCAGAACTAAGCACATAAGCTCAGACCAACCTGTTCTCACTGATAGACTCAAAGCCAATTCTGATGCTTTGGTTTTTGACCAAATTAAAAAATAATCCCACATTTCTCATTATGATCACAGCTGGTTTTCATTCCTGCTGGATCTACAGGCTTTACCTGAAGGTCTTTTTACACAATGTTGGATTATTTCAACTAAAGTTCTCTCATTTTACCAACTAATATACATCATATTTTGGTTTTTAAGTGTTTGCTTTTTTTCATTGGCTTGTTTGTTTTTTGTTTTTTTTTTACGTAAATCCTAAAGAATCTGTGGATCATAATAGCTCACATTTCACCCAGACTTTAATTTTACAACTTCAAGCTAATCATCTTGTCAGAGCTCAGATCTTTGGACCCAGAATTCAGGCAGATGGACTGAAGTGATTGACAATAGCGTTCATTGACAGTTTGACGAATGTGCGACTCAGCAGCTAGGACAAAAAAGGCTGGAATCTCTGTAGAGGGGAAAACACAGGTTAGTGACCATGTAACTGACGGAGGACGATAACAAGCGTGTGAGTCACTAACCTGGTTATAAAATTCAGTCTAAGCCCAGAGGAAGGAGTGGAATCCAGTTGAATGATTTTCCACAGCAAGCGGCAGATGCCTCCTAGAGAGTTCCAGAAACTGAAGCTAAGAAGGCTGCTGAGCAGGCTGACAAGCAGAAGCCTTGCCTTGTCCAGAAGGAGAAGCCAAAGCCGGTGTCGATGAGGTAAACAGTCCCGGCCAAAAGATCAGAGATCCAAAGAGGTACCTAAGGGGAATCCAAGTTGGCGTCAGGAGACAGAACCAGGGTCGTAAGCAGGCAGAATGCAGCAGGTGTCCGAAGACAGGTCAGGCAAACAGATCAGAACAGGGGCAGGCAGGCTCAGGGGTCAAGGAGCAGAAACTAGTCAGGTTAAGGTTATCAGAACAACACACTTGGTACGCTAGAGAACTCGCACCTACGGCTCGAATAATCTGGCACTGATGGCTGGGAGCAAGCAGCTTAAAAAGAGGCAAGAGCAGGTGGATGAGATGTACAGTAATGAGAGATCTGGGCGGAGCTTGGCAGGTGAACGGAATGAACAATGAAGCCAGTTATCAGTGCCAAGATCAAGTTAAAACGATTCACTTAAAAATCATTTGACAACATATTTCATTAATACATTTATTATTAGATCCACTAATAAAGATGCTTTTAAATTGTATTTCAGTAACAGATATTTTGTAAATCAAAGCAACATTTACAATAGTCCTTCTTTAACATAGGAAGGACCAGAAAGTATCCTTTCATAGCAGACATCTTTACCTTCAGTCCTAAAACTTCCTGAGTTAAACCGCTGCTAGT
>NW_015151272.1:172041-183567 GCF_000732505.1 Cyprinodon variegatus | reverse complement strand
GAAGACAGAGCAGAAAACAGAGCAAGGGCAGGAGACACCTCTAGATGTTCCAGTACACTTCCTACCTAAAGCTGCCTCTAGACAATAAAACCATGGGGGCTTTGGGAGGACCATCATAGATACTGGAGTTTTGACAGCATGGGGGGGCAATAATTGTCCCACAAATAGGTTGGTATAATACGGGGAAATGTTTTGTTGGATTTCAATACTTTCGTTGAGCTTCTGCTACTTTAAATACAACTTTGCAATGAGGGCCATTAAAGGTGGCATTATAATCAGGTTGGCTGCAGTTAAACAGACGTTACAGTGAACTGAAGAGTTTTATCACAGTTTAGTTAGATCGAGTCTTTATGATTAACCAATCAGCTGACCATGAACCAAATTTCCGAAGCTGTCTTTCATTAAAACTGTCTGAGGATTTATTTTAGTGCATTTTTTGTCTTTAGGGTTCAACAGAATGAGCTTTTTTTCTCTTAATGACATCCAGACAAACTGAATATGCAATTGTGTGGTTATTTGATGGTGAGGAATAAAATGAGCCATAATGAAGCATTTCAGGATCAACAGTAGATTTAGTCACACCCAATAAACATGACTCATTCAGGTCATTTTAGGGCTGCAGGCTGATCACAGATTAATAATCTGGACAAGCCTGACATACTGATTATGATTTTGACCATTATATTGATTTTTTTTATATCTGACGCTATCAGTTAAAATTCCCAAGAGACAATGAAAACTTCTCAAATAAATGCTCTGAGATATAAAAGCAAAGTTTATAGCATCAACAGATGGTGAGTTTCAGACCTTTACAGAAGAATTATAACACCAGAGGATAAGATGGATTCACATCGAAGCGTCGGCCAATCAGACTGAACGATCAGCTGGCCAATCAGTCGGTTAACCCCTTTATACAGTTTTGGGAATTAAAGCTTTTTTGGTTCATTTATAGATTTTTAAAAAAGTTCAATATTAAGCATGAAGCAATAAATTGCAGAGCAGAATATCACTGTCAACTTTAATATGAAGAAAGATAAATTAATAAACAAAAGTCTTTTTACTATTATTTTATATGATGATTTGATGGGAGGATGTTTATCCTGAGTTAGTTTGATGATGGATTATTGTTTCTTTAGTCATTTCTGTGTGGAATAATTTCTCCAGAGAATCTAGACAATCAGTCTATCCTGTGATTTGGAAATATTTTATTATTATTATTATTAACCTTTTTACGTGAAGATGGTTGGATTTTAATATTTGTTTTTGTGGACTTAAAGCTGCCCAGACTGTGAGGAAACTGAAAAACATTTCTGTACATCTCAGCATATTTTCACACCCGACTTTGAACATGAATATTTGAATTTGTCTGCAGTTAAGTCGTATTTTTGGGGCTGTTGTTGTTTTGCGGTGCTGAATGCATCCAGTCGTATCCAGAATAAAAGCATCATTCTGACTGGAGAGGGTTTATAATGATTGGAGTTCTGGAAAAGCTGCATTTGATGAATATCTGTGTGTTGATTTTTGGAAAAGGCACTTCAAGTTTTCTTTGTCTTGTTTTTTTTTTTGCTTGGAGGATTTCTAGGCTTCTGATGCCTTCTCTGTATTATTCGTTTTTCATTAATAGTCTGTATGTTAACACGGGTTATAATCAGATTATTTAGATTTTATTTGGAATGATCAATCACTCTGTTTTAGTTTTTATGTTAACCGTTTCATGTAAGAGAAATAAAATCATAAAAATTAACAGAGACCTCATTCTTATGAGGTGTATGATCCATTTCTTCTTGATAATAAAAAGTTTAAAAATATGTTAATTATTTTTATCAGGAATTTTGGTGTTTAGGTATTTTATTCTTGTTAGATTATTCAGTTTCACTTAAATTCATATTTGGCAGATAATAATTTCCACAAACTACTTATTGTTTGTGTTTTGAACCATCAACTGGCTCTTCTTTCCATCCACGGGTCACAGAGGAACCGCATCCATCTCCATAGCAACATCCTCCAGCTCATTCTGGTCAATCCCAGATTAGATGAGTCCCTGTTGGCTTCTCCCAATGGGAAATGTCCTGAAAAGCTCCAAAGGAAGTCATCAGCTCCTCATTGGATCAGTAAAGCTAAAGAAAACTCACTTTATCCACTTGTATGAAGGATGTGGTGCTTTCAGTTATGATACATATTTAAAGACCATTGATGAAGATTTGGACTGTGGCCATTAAAACGCCCTGGGATTTTTGGTTGTGGCGGCCCATCATGATTGGTTATATGTTATAGGGAGACATGCAGCACATTAGAGGACATCTATGCATGTTAGGAGGTTTCAGAAGTAAATATATAGCAAAAGAAATAAATAAAGGTTAAAAATAAAACCCTTTTGTAAAAAGACTGTTTGAGTATTGAGTAAATGATCATATCATCTGATTTCTTATTTCAAAAATATTTAATCAAACAAAGTTGTGGGCAATTTCTAATGTTGTAAAAACCAAAATAGAAACTATAACAATATATGTAATACATACCGGTATACATACAGAAGAAACCAAATTCTGATATTTACAGTAGATAAAGTTATGAAGTACTAGTTAAGTAGTAATAATAGAACATGATCCTAACACTGAATAAAATAGACTAGACTACAAGTAGAGAAGAAAAACAGTGTTATTTATGGAAGAAAACCTGTCTCATTGAAATCTGCCTTTCGTATTTTAAAAACTGGACTTTTATAGCCCTGAATTTTAAACACTGAATTTTTTTACACATTAAATTCCTTACAAAGATTTTTTTTATCTGGTGAAAAATCGCCTGCAAAAAATTCAGCTGCAACTGAATTGTTTTGCAGCTAAATATTTTGCAACATAATTTTTTGCAGGCAATTTCTTTACCAGATAAAAATTCTATACAAGGGATTCAATATGTTAAAAAAAAAACTGTGTTTAAAATTCATTGCTACAATAATTCATTTTTTTAAATATGGTATACAAAAAAGGCAGATTCCAATGAGACTGTTTTTCTTCAAAGTACAAGCACCTTCTTAAACGCTCATATAGCCACATGTGATGAATAAAAAAACATCAATCAATGGCACCTGCAGTATATTCCAATAAACTACGCAAAAAACGTAACCTACGCAACAAGAATAACATAATAATTTTTACAAACATTTGAGCTGCTCATTGCAGCCATGCTGTAATAAAGCCAGTGAACAGTAGGGGGCAGCACATAGCCATCACCAACCCGGTCAGCTTCCTCTACCGCCTCAGAAGAAGTTAGGTGGCAGGGAGGCGCTTCAGCCTTGCAGTTTGACCGACACTGAATGAGAAGCCACTGACTCTGACTTGAAAATGATGAAATTTCTACCTAAACTGCTGCTGCTCCTGCTGTTAGCCTTCCCGGTAACCATCCTCCTCAAAGGTGAGCGTCTGAAGTGTCCGCGTGGAGAAACGGAAAGAAAACCAGCTAGCATGCTGCTGTTAGCATCGCTGATAGCTAGCTGCTGAGAGCTAGGCCTTGCGCTGGGTTATTACTGGAACAAAGCCTGGCATTTTCACATATACAATACATCTTTGTTGAAAAAAACATGTTTTTAACACTTTTTAATCATTTATTACACCCTAAATGTTGGTGTTTTTAGTTTGAATGTATTTGTTTCAGCTAAAATGAGAGCAGTTTGTTCTCCTGGTTAGACTGACGTGTCCTTACTGTTAGCCATTAGCAGGAGAGCAAACTCTCTATGAAACGCCTCTCAGACAATTGATTATCTACATCAATGCTAAATAAATGTATTAAGTTAATAAATGTATTAAATGCTCATAGTAACAGTTAAAACTAGCTAACTCTGTTAAAAGTCTGGACCCCTTCAATACTGGATAGTTTTATGCTGATCAGCTCATTTAATGAAATAAACTCAAAGTGTTTAGGTTAAAATTAATGAGTGAGAACTTTGGTTTTTCTAGACCAACATCTTAGGAAGTGATTTAGTTTAAACTTACTAACATAGCTGTGTGAGGGATGTTGAAATAAACATCCGGTTTGACTTGAGATTAAGGATAAAATGGAGGATATTGTACTAGAAGGCTTCTCAATATTCAATGATTAAAGTCACGTGTTTTAAAATGACACTTTAGGTTGTGATGCTAAAAATGAAAAAGGGAAATGCATTGTTGGTTTTTTAGCTGAATTTTTTCCCTTATTTCTTGTGATATAATTATAACCAAATGTAGTTTTTTTGTGTAGATTATATGTATCTCGTAATATATATGTTAAATTATGGGCATAGATTTTGGGTTTGTTTACTTCATCCCAGAGACAGAATGCTGAAAAATTTATAATTATATGGATCATGATTGAAAATTTGTGTTGATTGTGTTTATTTTTCCAGTTTGGACGTGACTTAAAAGGTTTACTTATTGAACAGAACGTTTACCAGGCCAGTTACAAATGATCAGGTCGATTCCTTATCATCCCAGATCAAGTTAAAGGCATCAGCAGAACGACCGGCATCCTAAATGTTGATGGATCCACAAATAATCATCTGTGATCAACTCATTTCAACACTTTACTAGAAAAGAAAAACAGATTTATACTAAAAATAAAACCATAGATTACTGTCTAGTTTTAGGTTTTAGTCATATATCAGTGTTCATCACAGAATGTAATTGTTAAAGATGGGTAAATGACATTTAATGTAAAAATCTCTGGTTTTAAGGAAGCTGGTGGGACTTTAATTATCCGTATTTACAAACCTGACCCCAGCAGTGCCACAGTGTTTAGTTTATTTTATTAGAATCTGTGTTTATTTCAACCCAGAGACGGCCAGACTCACAGGACACAGACATAAAATTAAAATCTAAGAAACCTGCAAGAATTAAAGCACAAATAATAACAATCAGTGTATAAATGATTTTTGAAATATAAGGTTCAATAAATAGACTTTGGCTGTCAATGACATATGGAACAAATTTCTAAATTAGATTCTGCTGCTTTTAAAGGAGGATAATCACTGATGCAGCTCAAAGGGAAGCCATGCATTGATGAATGGAAGTGAAGTGTCCATACTAGTGATGCAGGATATATTGATATCAGATATCGGCTGTTATTCATAATTTTTTTATACATTAATGTTTTTGGGCCCTATATATATAATGCACTAAAGGCAGGCATCTGTCTAACTACCTATAAACATAAATATCAGTGTATTGTGGTTCTCTTGTGTTCTTAACAATGGTAAAGCGTTCAATAAATATATGTTTGAGCTCATTTTTGGAAAATATAAACCCTATTGAAAGCATTCGGGTTGAGTAACTGTAGGTCCATCGGCCACCATCCTTAGAGCGCCCCCCACCAACTGTCATTATAAAGTTACACCCTTGACCACGAGGTTCATGATCAGTTTAGTGAAACTATTGAACATTTTATGGGATGTAGTTTCTATTGATAATGATCAGGTGTCTGTTGTGATACATTTTGATTTCATGACTTCTTGGAAAACATTTAATCAGATTTTTCCAGCTTTTATCCAACACTGTTTCCTTGGCGTGCATCTCAGTTTGGTCGTAATTAACACCCTAAGATCCGAACAGCCCTCAAACCCTTTTTAGGGAACTCAGTGAAATACTTTGAAAATAAAAACTTAGAGCCANATGTAAACAGGCCTTTAGTCCTTCGTTTAGCTATGCTGCGGTTGTTTACACTACACCTTTTACACCTAAAATGGCGTCTTAGCAACAAAAGTCACGTGACTGGCGGAGACCGATATACGGGCGTTGGACAATGAAACTGAAACACCTGGTTTTAGACCACAATAATTCATTAGTATGGTGTAGGGCCTCCTTTTGCGGCCAATACAGCGTCAATTTGTCTTGGGAATAACATATACAAGTCCTGCTCAGTGGTCAGAGGGATTTTAAGCCATTCTTCTTGCAGGATAGTGGCCAGGTCATGACGTGATGCTGGTGACAATAAATCTTAATTCATGCAAGATTTCTCATTAGAATATAAATGCAGGTGTTTGTATCTTGTACATTTATGGCTAAAACAAGTCAGCTGAAATAAATGTTTTATGTATAACTAGTTGAGGATTTAATTCATTTTTAAATCTTCTGATTAGATTATCATTTGAGAATTTGATATATTGTATATTATAAACAAATATAATAAAACCCAGTAATGTTAGATACATTTTTGTTTAAATTATGACAGCCTCAGGGCCAAAAATATGCGTCGGCCCACCGAGCATGTGCCCTGTAGGACCACTAGCCTGTTCAGCTCTGGGTGAGGTTTAGAACATAGTCTGATCCATTCAAATAGAGAGCTGCTTTTTGGTCGATCTCCCTTTATCCCGACAAACCACATCAGCGCCCACATTCCTGAAGACAAAGTCCAAATCAACCTGTTTCATCTTGAAGTTACTCCTGGTAATCTGGGAGGTTTAATGATACATTAATGTGGATAATAAAGCACTAGTTGTTTCAGCATCAATATGCATGTAATCTATAGTAGACTGAATCATCAGAGACCATAAAGCTGAATGATTTAGTATTGAGTTGGTATTGACTTACTGAAAAATTTGTAACGCCATCAGAACCAGGTATCCATCTATACCATACTATTCCTTTTGTAAAAACAGCTAGATAGCCCTAACTGAGAAAACAAAAGAATAAAAAAAAAAGTTATGAAGTACTAGTTAAGTAGTAATAATAGAACATGATCCTAACACTGAATAAAATAGTCTAGCCTACAAGTAGGGAAGAAAAACAGTGTTATTTATGGAAGGAAACCTGTCTCATTGAAATCTGCCTTTCGTATTTTAAAAACTGGACTTTTATAGCCCTGAATTTTAAACACTGAATTTTTTTACACATTAAATTCCTTACAAAGATTTTTTTTATCTGGTGAAAAATCGCCTGCAAAAAATTCAGCTGCAACTGAATTGTTTTGCAGCTAAATATTTTGCAACATAATTTTTTGCAGGCAATTTCTTTACCAGATAAAAATTCTATACAAGGGATTCAATATGTTAAAAAAAAAACTGTGTTTAAAATTCATTGCTACAATAATTCATTTTTTTAAATATGGTATACAAAAAAGGCAGATTCCAATGAGACTGTTTTTCTTCAAAGTACAAGCACCTTCTTAAACGCTCATATAGCCACATGTGATGAATAAAAAAACATCAATCAATGGCACCTGCAGTATATTCCAATAAACTACGCAAAAAACGTAACCTACGCAACAAGAATAACATAATAATTTTTACAAACATTTGAGCTGCTCATTGCAGCCATGCTGTAATAAAGCCAGTGAACAGTAGGGGGCAGCACATAGCCATCACCAACCCGGTCAGCTTCCTCTACCGCCTCAGAAGAAGTTAGGTGGCAGGGAGGCGCTTCAGCCTTGCAGTTTGACCGACACTGAATGAGAAGCCACTGACTCTGACTTGAAAATGATGAAATTTCTACCTAAACTGCTGCTGCTCCTGCTGTTAGCCTTCCCGGTAACCATCCTCCTCAAAGGTGAGCGTCTGAAGTGTCCGCGTGGAGAAACGGAAAGAAAACCAGCTAGCATGCTGCTGTTAGCATCGCTGATAGCTAGCTGCTGAGAGCTAGGCCTTGCGCTGGGTTATTACTGGAACAAAGCCTGGCATTTTCACATATACAATACATCTTTGTTGAAAAAAACATGTTTTTAACACTTTTTAATCATTTATTACACCCTAAATGTTGGTGTTTTTAGTTTGAATGTATTTGTTTCAGCTAAAATGAGAGCAGTTTGTTCTCCTGGTTAGACTGACGTGTCCTTACTGTTAGCCATTAGCAGGAGAGCAAACTCTCTATGAAACGCCTCTCAGACAATTGATTATCTACATCAATGCTAAATAAATGTATTAAGTTAATAAATGTATTAAATGCTCATAGTAACAGTTAAAACTAGCTAACTCTGTTAAAAGTCTGGACCCCTTCAATACTGGATAGTTTTATGCTGATCAGCTCATTTAATGAAATAAACTCAAAGTGTTTAGGTTAAAATTAATGAGTGAGAACTTTGGTTTTTCTAGACCAACATCTTAGGAAGTGATTTAGTTTAAACTTACTAACATAGCTGTGTGAGGGATGTTGAAATAAACATCCGGTTTGACTTGAGATTAAGGATAAAATGGAGGATATTGTACTAGAAGGCTTCTCAATATTCAATGATTAAAGTCACGTGTTTTAAAATGACACTTTAGGTTGTGATGCTAAAAATGAAAAAGGGAAATGCATTGTTGGTTTTTTAGCTGAATTTTTTCCCTTATTTCTTGTGATATAATTATAACCAAATGTAGTTTTTTTGTGTAGATTATATGTATCTCGTAATATATATGTTAAATTATGGGCATAGATTTTGGGTTTGTTTACTTCATCCCAGAGACAGAATGCTGAAAAATTTATAATTATATGGATCATGATTGAAAATTTGTGTTGATTGTGTTTATTTTTCCAGTTTGGACGTGACTTAAAAGGTTTACTTATTGAACAGAACGTTTACCAGGCCAGTTACAAATGATCAGGTCGATTCCTTATCATCCCAGATCAAGTTAAAGGCATCAGCAGAACGACCGGCATCCTAAATGTTGATGGATCCACAAATAATCATCTGTGATCAACTCATTTCAACACTTTACTAGAAAAGAAAAACAGATTTATACTAAAAATAAAACCATAGATTACTGTCTAGTTTTAGGTTTTAGTCATATATCAGTGTTCATCACAGAATGTAATTGTTAAAGATGGGTAAATGACATTTAATGTAAAAATCTCTGGTTTTAAGGAAGCTGGTGGGACTTTAATTATCCGTATTTACAAACCTGACCCCAGCAGTGCCACAGTGTTTAGTTTATTTTATTAGAATCTGTGTTTATTTCAACCCAGAGACGGCCAGACTCACAGGACACAGACATAAAATTAAAATCTAAGAAACCTGCAAGAATTAAAGCACAAATAATAACAATCAGTGTATAAATGATTTTTGAAATATAAGGTTCAATAAATAGACTTTGGCTGTCAATGACATATGGAACAAATTTCTAAATTAGATTCTGCTGCTTTTAAAGGAGGATAATCACTGATGCAGCTCAAAGGGAAGCCATGCATTGATGAATGGAAGTGAAGTGTCCATACTAGTGATGCAGGATATATTGATATCAGATATCGGCTGTTATTCATAATTTTTTTATACATTAATGTTTTTGGGCCCTATATATATAATGCACTAAAGGCAGGCATCTGTCTAACTACCTATAAACATAAATATCAGTGTATTGTGGTTCTCTTGTGTTCTTAACAATGGTAAAGCGTTCAATAAATATATGTTTGAGCTCATTTTTGGAAAATATAAACCCTATTGAAAGCATTCGGGTTGAGTAACTGTAGGTCCATCGGCCACCATCCTTAGAGCGCCCCCCACCAACTGTCATTATAAAGTTACACCCTTGACCACGAGGTTCATGATCAGTTTAGTGAAACTATTGAACATTTTATGGGATGTAGTTTCTATTGATAATGATCAGGTGTCTGTTGTGATACATTTTGATTTCATGACTTCTTGGAAAACATTTAATCAGATTTTTCCAGCTTTTATCCAACACTGTTTCCTTGGCGTGCATCTCAGTTTGGTCGTAATTAACACCCTAAGATCCGAACAGCCCTCAAACCCTTTTTAGGGAACTCAGTGAAATACTTTGAAAATAAAAACTTAGAGCCATGAGTGCTTTTGGAGGACAGGACAAGACCTTTGTAACATAAAGTATGGCACAAATTTATGTCAATGTAAAAGCTAGAAATGGCCATTTGAAAAATAACAAAAGTTCTTAAAATATAGGGGTACAACTAATGATTATTTTCTAAATCGATTAATCTGTTGATTGTCTTTTTTGATTAATCGGTTAATTGGATTGCCAAAGGTTCCCTGAAGACTACTTACAAAATTAAACCAGGTAACACTAAAACTTTTACACTTGAGGAGTTGTGGGGGAAAAAAAGCTTTTTTTTTTATATCTTGAATGCAAAAGGTTTATGTATTTCTTTTTATTTTTATATAATTGCTGCTCTAACCTCCATTTGTAATGGTTATACAAGTGATAAAAAATGGTAACTTCCCCTATAAAGGGTTAAAATGAGGTCATTTTTGCTGACAGCAGGTCTGTTTTTGTCTGTTTGTCTCCCATCAGTTATAATGAAGCAGAGAACATCTTTTCATTTCATCCGTCTGCTGCAGTATTCACCATAGCGTTAAGGCTAATTTATGCTTCTGACTCATAGCCTCTGCAACCGTCAAATCTGTCTCTGTGTGCGTTAAAATCTGCTCGGCACAAAGAGCTTTATTAGCAAAACAACGTGAACATTTGGGTTTATTTCTCTGTTAAACAAGCAGAAAGTCGTATGTTTAATGTCCTGATGTTGGTGCTGGACCCTTGATCTGTGTTAGATTAGAGCTCCAACTGTTTAACCGATTAATGGAGGCAATCGATGAAATGAACCAATCCCCAGCTGCTGCTGTGTTCTAGGTTAAGGTAGTAACAATCCTGTCTATGTTCATCAGGACCCGGGGTCAGCGCCCAGGATATGACCGAGGATGAGGAGGCTGAGGCTGTGGAGGAAGATGTTGTGGACGATGCGACGGCCGAAGATGAGGATGACGAAGCTGAAGTTGAAGACGATGAAAACACAGAACTGGTGAGGAGCTGAAAGGATCAACAGAGCTGGCTGAAACCAGATCAGTTTATCCGACCCTGTAGGTCTGCTGGTGGATTCAGCAGAACCTTTTTAGATCTTTTATCCAGATGATGTTGAAGCGTTTTGTTGATGCTTCTCATTTTATCAGCTTTGATTCTGACTTTTATTTCCTGTTTTCTGCTCAGACGGAAGAAAAAGATGAAGAGGAGGAAGCGTTGGTTGGGGAGGTGAAGGCTTCTCCCAACGCTGACACCACCATCCTGTTCGTTAAGGGAGAAGGTGATTGGTTCTCCTCCCTGTTTCCTCTCTTCAGCACAGTTCTGGTTTAAAAGAAAAGTCCAGTCAGCAAGGAATGATCAATGGATCATTATTTATACCTGAAACTAATACGTTCGCTGTGAATTTAGCATTAATCAGTAAAAAAAAAAAAAAACTTAAAGAGGGAAGATTTGCCTCCAACTTCTGGCCAAAGAAAAAACGGAATGTATCGCAAACATTTCAAAGACGAATGTTTTCAAGATGACTTGGATAATGGCGCGTTGTGACAAACACCAGATACAGCACTGGGACTTGATCAACCGCACCGTTGAGTCACAAACCAGCAGGTGGCAGTAGTGTTCTTTGACAAACATGGATGCCTCCAATAAAACACATTGAAATGAAAATTACTCTTAATTAAAAACACGTATCATTTATTGAACAGTATGTAGTCATTTCATATTTAAAGTTTTAGGGAAATCATATGTAAATGTCAAATCTTTCTGGCTCTTTATCAGACGATTTTGTCCTAAAATTTAGAAAATTTCTAAAAAAGAAA